>NW_010426348.1:0-27443 GCF_000710305.1 Buceros rhinoceros silvestris | reverse complement strand
AGGAACACTGTCAAACACCTGGTGCATTGCTGTTCCTGAATGGTTCAATTATCACTTGGATTGGATCAAAATTAAGTTCTTTTTACAAGTGGCTCAGCTGCCCTCTTGAGACTATTTTCATGCTCAAACAGTGGCTCTTGAACAAGAGGTGGTGTACAATGTGTAAAGGAAACTTCATCTGTCTCTTTTCATCTTACCTAGACTTCCAGCTACACAGAGAATCAGAGTCTGGGAAACAGAGGCAAAGAGGAGCAAAGGTGTGAGCAGCTGAAACAAAGGACCCAGAAAGTCACCACTGCAGAAAATAAGAGAGAACAGAGTGGCACTAAAATACTTGTGAACCCTCGAGTAGAACTCCAGCGCAGGTCAGTCTACTACAGCTCAATGTCCAGGGTAGTCCAGCATGCTGCTTCAACTCACTAGTGCACAGCTCCACTCGTCCCTAGATGCTTTTAGCAGTAACCCTAAAAGCATTCAGGGGACTTTACCCTTACTCTAATCATGCTGTCCCATATTACACCAAGGCAAATACGGAGCCTGTTCCATGCTGTCGTATAAAAATCAGTTCTGCTCCTAGTCTGTACAGTATGAACAGACATCGGCAAACTTTTCTAAATATGGCATTGTTTTAAAATATATTTTCTCCACTTAATTAACCCCCCTACTTTGCCCAGAACCAGTTTTTAGAGACATCTGATGATCTGAACAGCATTTTCCAAGCAAACATTAAATGTGTCTCAAAGCAGGTTTGTGAACAGACCGGAACGTGCAGAAGACAAGTGCTCACAAATAACTCTGCGGTCTTAGGTTACCTGTGGCACCACTTCTTTTAAGCAAGTCTTATCAGATAAGCAAGAACAGTTTACTGCTGGAATTGGATAAAGTGGTAAGGCATCCAGTTTAATAAAGCGATTATGTTCTGGATCAAAATATTACATTAAAGCTGTGGTCAGGTTAAATTGAATTCTTTAAAAGAATAGTGAAAGATGTTTGGACACAGTGCTGAGAAAAATTATTTCATAATAAACCAAAGCACAGAGAACGTATTTGAGGTAATGCTAGGAATCAGTAAATCCATGTGCTTCTCCCTTTTAAGAAATACAATTTGCTATTACACTAATCTGATGCTTTCAGTTTTCTTTATGAATTAAATTATCCTCTCTTTAGAAACTCAAGTTCAATAAAACTCTCCTCTAAGAATTAAGCAACCGTAACATTTCCTCATAAAAACATTGTCTTTTCGATTTGAACAGACTTGAGCCTAAGATGAGTAATACACAAAGACAGGCAGAGGAATAGTTGTCCTAATTTTCTCTTAAACAGTCAGGACTACCAGCCACGACAATTACAGTTTAGCTGGAGCACCAAGACCTGCTAATCTGAATATCAGATAAAAATCAACCAACCAAAACCAACTATACGAGGTTCGGTTTTAGACATTTGCTGTATGTTTCCAGGCGTTGTGCTGAGACAGGCTAGAAAAATGCTACCTGTGAGTTCACAATCAAAACCTCTATCTTAACTATTAATACATTTCGTAAAACTTTACCCTCAGAAGACTCATGGTTTTTTAAATCTCAAACCATTACAAAAGAATTTGGTGCTGATATAGAACATTCAAATACTTACATCATGCTTTATCCCTAATCATACATTTTGTCTGAATAACCTCAAGAATAGAGCTCATTTCACATCCAATGGTGTAACATAACAGTCACTTTTTTCAATTAAACTCTCCTGTTTAGCCGCAAGTGTCTGTTCAAGACAGTGTGGTGTATAAAAAGCACATTACAGAAATAAACACTTCTCAAAGTGTAGTGGACATAAGAAATGATGCCACTGACAAAAGTGAAAGACAAATATCCAGAAGTTAATAAATTACCTAGGAAAAAACCCAAACTTCAGTTTCTACAAACTACAGATTGGATTTCTCATGTAGAAATATTTTCTTCTTACTCATTGTAGCTAAGAGGATGTGGAAAAAAGGCAAAATAAAAAAAATATTTATAGGAACACCAATACTTATACAAAATATCTTTGCAATTTAACCCAGTATAGCAAACATTACGAACTACATTATTCTATTAAAGTCAGTGGAAGTTTTGCTACTTCCACCTCTACCCCCACAACTGAGAACAGGAAAAAAAACCCCAAACAACAAAACAAAGAAAACAAGCCTGTACAGAGTAGCTCTTATATAGTCAGTTTGGACTATTACTAAAACAAAGTTTTAATAAATAAATTCAGGACTTTTACTATATCCATTGAGGAGTCCATGTCTGTTTAGGAGTGTACTTCAAGAGAGTTTAATGCAATAATTCAATGTAAAATGTTTATCAAATACGCCGCTTAATGAAGTCACCAGCTACAGCAAGTTTTCACTCATCAACAGCTATTTCACCCCACTGACCAGGATGAAAAAGGCAGCTCTCGTGATAAAAAGAACATCTCTGCTTTCAACCTCTATTCCCATATGTTTACACTATCTGTTCAAAGACCTATTAGATCTAAACTCTTTGATATATGACTGGCTACTTCTGCACAGCTTTTTGTTAACCGAAATCTAAACCCATGGGGGAAAAGGACAAATCAGATCTTTCATCGAGTGTATTCGGTATCAATTTACCATGGACGGGCACGTGCATTGCTTTGTTTCAGCGCTCCAGTACATCACGAGTTTAGAAGGGCAAGTGAAGAGCAGCAGAATTCAGCTCTGCACTAACACATTTTCCAATTTATTATTTTGAAGTAACAAAAATGAGCAGGTTTAGTTTTGAACAAAGATTTCAGTGAAAGGTCTTGGACATACATGTTGGATATTGATGCTTACTTCTCCGACCAACACCACTCCTGAATGAATGCCAGGCTGTTGGGACCTGTTCAGAAGAGGTAAATGTATGATATGGAATCAGATCCTCCATATGTCCCTAAAATTAAGTGTTGGTTAAGCTTCAGATTGAGTTCTAACATCTACCGTTTACACAAGGAATTAGAGACCATTACTTCAGAAATCAGTAAGAAACACACAGCAAATCTCCATTCATTGCCTGAATGGAAAGAGATACGCTTCTCTGCCGACACCTAATTCATGAATTTTGGTGTGACTATGCTTTATTGCATCTACGATATCCCAAGACAGCCTAGAACAATACACTACTACATTCAAATTCGGATTTTGGCTTTTTAAACAAGGTGCAGTTCTGAAAGCAAACAGAGCACTTAATATTAAGTGCTCATCCTGCCAATAGTCCTAAAGCACAACCACAGACCAGCATTTAAAACCTGCATTATTCCTGCAGGGAAGGCATCCTCACACAGGCCTCTCCACTGCTCAGCTCTGATTTTTAATTGATCAGAGTTCTGCAAACTAAATGATGCATGAATGTGTATAGATTCAAAGTTCAATTTCTTCAGTCAAGAATCCAGAAGGCACTGCCAAAGCAGGCCTAGGGGAAGGGGAAAAAAAGGATAACCAGCGACCGCTAATATTAAACTCAGACTTAGCCACTCCAAACTGAATTACAAAACCTCATCTAATGACAGAATAATTAGTCATACATAAAGCAGTCATTGGCCCATTGTCAGAAACAGTCTTTAGAAAAAAGGTACAAATACCAGCACTTTCACCAGCATTCACGAAGTCTGTAGCTTTTGCTTCCCCTGACTAACTCCACAATCAATGAGTCAACTGCAGCAGGTCGAAAGCAACTGTGATAAAATGCCACCTTAAGAAGTAACTGCCTTCATAGATCTTACCAAATGAGTCATAAAACTATTCATCAATATCACACCTTGCGCAGCACAGTTACGAGGAAAGCTCGGGGAGTTCTCTGATCAGAAAGGCTTGCTCTGTTATTCCATTTGCAGGCTATAAATCATGATTTCTTACATTTGGTACCACTGTTAAGTAAGGAATGAAAACCTCCGCTATCATTAGTCGACAGCTAACAAGGCATTAACATTTTCATTAACAGTGTTGACAAATTCAAATCAATTTTAAAAGCTCATTTGCATCACTTTCTAAAAAAGTGGAATTGAAGGGAAGAGCCTGACAACTTGATTATATGCTATAGCTTAAATTTTTGTTTTTCTGCTTATTGATAGATGTGAAGTAGACATCACACATCTCGTTATGTTCTAATGCCCTCAGATTTTTGGTTCACAACTGCTGTATTAAATTTATAAACTTATGAGAGCAGCTATGTGATGTTCCTACTTCAACTTGCTTAAATAAATGCTTATCACAAATCATAAGAGAAGGTACATATCAAGGAAATGCCAAAAACAGTCTTTCTTTTTAAACTCGGGAAGAGAGAAAAAAGGGAAGAAGATGGAAAAAGATGATGGCATATTACTTAGATAACAACATCAGATACGCAACATCTAGAAATACAAAACTATAGTTGTTTCGAAATGCAGAAATTCCATTTCATTCCATCTTGGAGTGGCCCTTATAGAACAACTACATGGCTTCTGACAGCAGTAACTGTTGTTCAGTTCAGTTCTCAGAACTGTTGTTCTGATTACTGTCAGACTTGAGATTATGTAGAAATTACACATCAAAAAGGGTATAATGAGGAACACTGAGGGCAGAGACAAACGTGCTCACGCACACAAACTCCTGGAGCACGGCACGGTGATAGCCTTTGACCGTATTTGGGTTGTGAGAGACCCCGGTGTGAGCCCTCGTTTCACCTACACTGGACCAGAGACAGGAACTAGTTCCTCCCATGCTTTGACTCGTGGCTTTTTGGATGGGTAGAATCTTTTTCATGGAATTCAAAGCTACCATCCAGAGTCAGTCCTAACAGAGACACAACAGCCATCCAAAGTGAAAGCCTAGAGTATACACTAGACACTGGTAAAGTTTTCTTTCTGAGTTCCAGTAAAATATCTGGTATTGCTTTAAAATGTCATTCAAAACCCTTCAGCCAAATTAAGTACTGCAAAAGAAAACAAAAGTCATTCCATAATTAAATAACAGCCTCTAAAATGGACTAATTAAATCATGTTCCAGTATTTCGGATTTGGTACATAAACAGAGTTAATCTTGTTTCCTTTTCGCAAAAACACTTCTGATACGATAGAGAGCAAGCAATTCTGAGAAACAGATTCAAACAAGTCTGTTCAGGAAGAGTATTAAACTATTTCAAATTTCTAGATACCTTAAAGGAAAACATGCAGCACTTACTGTTGCCATTAGGGAAAATTCATTTTTCAATTACACGGAGTTTGGCTTTTTGAGAGATACATGCATTTGGCAACATGATCTTTTATTTCTAAGTAGTAGGAACCTATTACAGTCACAAAGAAAATTACAAGACAAAAATAATCATTCTAGAATCAGCCCCTGGGAGACCGTGGTGAGGCAGCTTTCCTGTAAGTTGTGGTGCTGCCGAGACCATCCTGAGAGACCTGCATTGCTACTAAAAATTCTAGACTGGTCACGTTCAGCGCAAACTTTTATTGTGCAAATTGGATGTGCTGTGCACAGCCTCCATCGGTTGCTTTCATTTCTCCCTCTAGAGGAACACACAAGCAGGGATCAGTGGTGCATTTACCTTCTCCCATTTCCATCTGTAGTCATCAGGTTCAAAGATGAAAGAAAAACTGCTACTAATTAAATAGGCTTTGAATTAGACACTGCTTGCCCAGAACAACTGCTTCATAATTAATTTCCTATAAATTAATCTTTACAGTCAAAGCTAACATTCTTTGTCATTTTGGCAGCAGGAAGCTGAATAGGACCCAGTGCATGATGTGGAAGTCAGTATCTTCCCCTAACTCAGTAAAAAACCTCTCAGACTGACTTCTCTCTTACTGACAGTAACAGCAAAGCTTATCTGTGGTGCCTTGCAAGGAGCACGTAATGCTTGAAGACTGCACCCATAACATTGGTGTCCTTTAGGCTGGACACGTTCTTAAGAATGGTGTAAGGCAGTACAAAAAAAAAAACCAGAAAAATAAATTTAAAAATACCAGCAGCACAACATACTGTTTCAAAGATATTTTAGAGGATTTATGCCAAAAGCAATGTCCTTGATAAATAATCAGTATTCATTTGAAGTTTCTGGTATTTTAATATTCCTAAAAGTCACACCAGGGAATCTCTTTCAAGATCCAGACAGTTCTACCAAAACTAGCCAGTTCTGAAGTGTTTGTTATTTGATACTGGTTTCCCAATTTATTCAGTTTACAAGTCTTTTTTCCCAAGTAATCTTTTAAAGAATTACTTTTCTAAAAAACACTTCGAAATACTAATTTTCTATTGGCCAGTGTTTCTGCACCATGCAGTCTAAAATACCAACACAAGTTAGCCTGCGCCTTTCCTAACATTTTTGTTATTAAAATTAATAGTACCCTCACTAAAATTTGTTTTCTGAAACTGAAAGAGATAAATAATTTTGGAAGATAAGTAGTTTAAGTTACCTGTCCGTGTAATCAGACATGAATTTCAAAAGCAGCACCTTCCCTTCTCTTGATGTATTCTCACACGCCTTCCTCCGCCCCCACCCCAACCCCTTGTAGTTTCAACAGAATACGCAATGCAATAAAAATTATCCAAGTTGGGTTTAACTTTTGCTTGGAGCTTAGAAGTGGCATGGGAACACACTAAACCCCATACTGGGCAGTTTATTAAAGGAACACTTAGGGAATTAGCCAATAAAACTCACATGAAGATATTTGAGACCACAGAGGTGCTAGCAGATGGAGTTAACTCAAACAGCAAACATGTCCATGTGTTTAGGAATCCAGCTGTCTTTTAAAGCTGTCCTGCAGCTCCGAGTAATTTTTTTTTTTATTTGGACTCTCCTTTTTTAAGGCTTTGGAAGAACTTAGGGTCTAACTCAATCCACATCATTCAACATTCAAAAGAATGAACGTTTTCCTATATCTGGCTTGCTTCACAACAGCAAGATTTACATGTTCAACTAGTTCGGGAAATACTGATCTTATTGGCAGATTTACAGCAGTTGGAGACAAAGAACATAATTTGTTAAAGACTTTCCATTGTGGGTTTTTTTTAAAATACCTAAACATTGCAGGAAATCCACTGCTTATACGAGTTCCACAAACATTAAACTGCCTGAGGTGCAGTTAGCGTCCACACGTGCTCCGTGGTCAGATTCACTTGGGCTCTAATCAATACGCTGCACGCATCTTGTCTATACTGGAGCGCTTCTGATTGCATGCTCAATTGATTCCCTGAACAACAGCAAGGTGTAAGAAGAGGCTGTACTCCTGTGGACAAAGCAGGTGTTCTGACCTCCACCCACCGGCTCAGATAGCTGGTTTGCTGTCTGCCTTCAGTACAGAAAAATATCCCAGCTACACGTTTTGCCCTTGAACAATTGGTATTACACTAATTATGCAAAAGTTCTTACTAACTTTCTCCTTCTGCTAAAAAAAACCCCAAACACCCACACAAACACCCACCATGAAAATCAGAGTAAGTTACCTGTTCCTAAGAGTGTTAGAGAGATACCCTCTATTTTGAAAATACGCACACCAAAATCTGCAAGGCAACACTAAAGCAAAACAAAGAGTTGATATTCTGAAATTACTATATATTATAGATTAACACAGACACAGCAGTGTACCGTGAATGTTGTGGAATGGTATTGACCTAAGAAAGCTTCTGTTACTTGAATTAATCATTACCTTTAAAATTAAGGCAGCATGAAAAGTAGAAAGAAAATCCATCAAATAGTAAATGAACATTGAAAAAGAAAAACCCCCTTCTTGGCAGAACAAGCACATCTGATAAAAACATAGGAAAAAAATCAAGCACGAGGTACAAAACAGAACCTAAAGATAGCAGTGATAAAGGAAATAGTGGTATAAAGGGAGAATTGTGAGCTGAAAGGATAGGATATTGCTTTTGAGAATATCTGATGTAAGGAAGACAAAGTTGAGATATTGATATATCAAATATTTGTTGTATTTAGAAGACTATTTAATAGGTTAACCAGAATGCTGGGAAAGCTGAGGAGCAGATGTAAACCACTAAAATTTCCCAATATACACATAAAAGTGAAAGAGCTTTTAATCACAGTCCTGTGAAACAAAAACGCCTGTAATTCTGCACTATGAGGGTCACTGCTGGTACCTTTGAGTGACAGGCAAAACAGATCTCTGAGAATGAAAGGTTTCTGAGATAACAGGACTTGAGAGAGCAAGAAAGATGTAATTGCTTCACTCTATTAGTATCATAAGATTTAGTAAAAACCCTAAACATTGGAATAAAGTTTCATTACCTTGAAGAGCTCATGGTCTGTTCACACACTGCAGCTAAACACTTCGTACCCCCAGCAGCTTCCCCAGCCCACTGCTGATTTAACCAGAGCAGACCAGTGCTCACCAGTTAACGTCAACAGGACACCTGTGAGCCGAAGGACTTCACAAGCAGCTCAGCTGTTAGAATTACTGAAGTACTTACCACAGTGCTTTATCTCATCAGGTTTAATTCCTGACAGATTTCTCTTACCATGTTTGAGAAATTTAGAGCATCAAGTGGTTACTGTGCTAAAACCAAACCGAATCACTTGGGTAGTGAACATGACCCTGGTACTTTAATTCCATTTATTCAGGATTAAAGCTTAAGCTTGTTTCTAGTGAAGTCAGTGGAGTTCTGTCTGTAAATACACATTTCAGGCCCTCGCTTCTCTTTAAAAAAATCATTTTATAGAGACAAAATTAGAAAAAATGATGTTTTGTTCACCCCTTATATACACTGACAGTAAATTCTTGTCTCCTGTGTTTCAATCCGTCTTCTCCCAGATCCCACTGTGTCTCACCCTTCCAGCTTCTCAGTACAGAGTACCCAATAAAAAGAACCGGAGCACTTTCTCCTGGCATCTCTGCAAGGGACGAGCGTGCCTGTGAAGGTTCTGACCCTTGTTACGACTAAGTACCCTGGAGGGACAGTTGAAGAGTAGCAGCTACATACTTCAAAGCTCAGTTGTTAGAGAATTTTTTTACAGACTATCTCAGACAGCTTCTAGAATAGTTCCAGTAGCTCATTATCATGGTTTAACCCCAGCTGGTAACTAAGCACCACACAGCCACCCGCTCACTCCTCCCCCAGCAGGGTGGGGGTGAAAAGAATGGGAAGGGTAAAAGTGAGAAAACCCAAAGAGAGATAGGAACAGTTTAATAATTGAAGTACAATAATTAGTAATAATCATAATTTGTGATGAAAAGGAAAATAACAAAAAAAGAGATAAAAATAAAACCCAAGGAAGAGAAGTGATGCAAATGAAAAACAGCTGCTCCCCGCTGCCCAGCTGCTGCCCAGCCTGTCCCTGAGCAGCTGCTCCAGCCCACCTTCTAACCTCGTCAGACTATCAAGGCCACCTGCAGGTGGAGGGGAGTGAAGACCCGCTGAATCAGTTTGGAACTGAAGTCCTATTAGGATTTTAGTACATATCGTGCTATTAGAATGTTATTTTAAAATAAATTTTAAAGCAAAGTTGTTTATTTTGTGATTAAAGAAAGTTTCATTTTTACATTAAGGTAGTTTTTATGTTAATGCAGAAGCTCTTTCATTTGTAATCCTGCCACAGATATTAAAAATTTACGGTTTAGAGTATTCCCCTTTCTTTGGAAGGCTGAATTTCATCTTTTCCCCTCCCACTTGTACAACAGTCTGGCCCTATGTTTCCCATGGAACAGAAGTTACTGTAGGATAAAGGTGCCTCACCAGAAACTGAAAGAAAGTAAATGGTAAAATAACTGCGTAAGTCTCTCTCTGACTAACCCCATATTTAGGTTTTATTTTTTCCCTGGATGGCTATAGTAGTTTCATCTAGTGCTTAGCTATTACATTACCAGCAGAAGAAAATGAAAAAACCTGCTACGATTACTTGTCACTCCTGCCATTTCTCAGTGCCTGTAAGTAGTTCTGTGATTCATTCAAGTGGGCTGTAGCTTAGATCAGGATGTGAAAAAAGTCTTGTCTTAAGCTTAAGAAAATTCTTGTGTTTTATAGGTAAAAAAACCCAGGTTCCATCTCTGGAACACACACACTACTCCTTATTAGATTTGAAAGAGAGAGTCTAAAATCTCATTATGTTCCCTCTGTGGGTGTAGGTTTAGATGATCTTATTTTCTCCAGTGGAGGTTTGGAGAAAGAAGTACAGAAGAAAAATGTGTAACTGAGGATATTGCAGAAGTGATCAGTATTAATTACTCTTCTCGATGCATAGTTTGTAATTTTTTTTTGCATTGTTTAATGTAGCTACAATGACCTAAAAGCATTTTTCCTCTCCACAAAACATTTTGAGCAATAATGTTTGCTGAAGACCAATTGAATTTTGGTTTAATAAAACCAAGAGTGGAAAGAAGAGTGAAAAATCTTAACTCTTTAGATGTCCTTAATCACTTGCATTAAGCAGAGGAAAAACACCCAACCAAACAATGCCAGAGAAACGTGTGTTCAAGGGCTGCTAAAACATCTCTTCCTGTCCTGTGTGTATAGAAAGCAGTGTTAAATGTCTGATGCAATCTCCAAACCCTGCCCCCTAAGCTTTGCCAGAGCGTAGTCTGGAAAGAGCACGAGACTCGTCAGTGGTTTGGAAGCGTGGCCAGTGAGGCAGGACACCCAAGGCAACAACCAGGGCCTGGATTAGAAGGCGGCAGGGGTGGATTACAAGATAAAATTCCTAAATATGCTACCGTCTGCTTCTGCTTTGCGTTTCGACACACCTCTGCAGTCTAGTTTAAGAAGTTATGATTAAGCCACGAGCAGAAAGATCTCCCCTTTATAAACTCATACAAATATATACGCTGTGCACGACTTGCCATCAAGTTGCTACAATTATCCCGATCTTCTTAATCTCCCGTGCTTTCCCCTGAGTCTTTGTGCCCGTTAGTCATCTTGCTTTACTCATTACACCGTAATCTCTTTGTGACAAACCCCGCTCCTCAAAAGCCAAGATCGAGTTCAGTGAAATGAAGGCCTGACACCTGGCTGCACTTTGCTGTGCTGTCACGTTTTAAACAATTATGGTAATAAGATGGCATATGTCTGAAAGAAACTTGACAAGATTATAATAGTTTATAGATTCTATTTCTGCTCAGCTACAGTTTTAAATCAGATGTGCCGTATTTGGTACATTCAATCTATTCTTGTGCTGGTTTTGGCTGGGAGAGTTCACGTTCTTTGCAGGAGCTAATAAAGGGCTGTGTTTTGGATTTGTGCTGGGATCAGTGGTGATAACACCAGGATGGTTTAGTCACTGCTGAGCAGTTGTTAGAGTCAAGGCCTTTTCTGCTCCGCACCCCACCCCACCAGCGAGAGAGCTGAGGGTGCTCAAGGAGTTGGGAGGAGACACGGCTGGGACAGCTGACCCCAAGGGACCAAAGGGATATTCCAGACCATATGACATCAGGCTCAGCACACAAAGCTGGGGAAAGATGATGGGAAGGGGAGA
Source organism: Buceros rhinoceros silvestris (assembly GCF_000710305.1). Classification (NCBI taxonomy): domain Eukaryota; kingdom Metazoa; phylum Chordata; class Aves; order Bucerotiformes; family Bucerotidae; genus Buceros; species Buceros rhinoceros. Next base: position 16,008 of record NW_010426348.1, on the reverse strand, counting down.
TGTTCTGAGTGATGGCGTTTGTCTTTCCAGGTAACCGTTACGTTTGATGGTGCCTGGTTTTTCTGGAGATGGCTGAACACCTGCCTGCCAACAGGAAGTGGAGAATTGATTCCTAGTTTTCCTTAATGTATTATACTCTCAGCCCACGAGTTTTTTCACTTTTAGTCTTCCGATTCCCTTCCCCATCCCACCAGCTGGGGTTAAACCACAATAATTCTCTGGATTTGAAATAACATTATTAACTGATGATTCTCACTTGATTTTTTTTTTTTTTACTTTGTATTCAAAGGACAAATAGCTTTTTCCAGCTGGGAGTCAGGAAGGGGAAGTGTTCCTTTATAGAGCAAAGGGAGAAGGAACTCCCAGATAATTACTTATTATTCTCTTGTCAAGTGCTATCTTTGTCCTGTCTACAAAGTGAGAAGAGAAACAGCACTGAACTGGCATTTTATGACAAAATAATAACTAAAATAATAATTGATACAAGGTGGGATGTATTCTTGAGCTTTGTTACAAGATCTAGGGACTCTACTTCAAACCTTTAAATAATTTTTGAAAAGAAGTCAGTATATGCTTAATTATCAGGAAATTAGTCATGAAAAACAGCATTCTTTTTAAACTTTCTAATTTAAAGGATGCACTAAGGAAATAAGAGATCATACATAATTTAATGTAATTGAAAAAAGGAATTAAAATATAATTTTCACACTTCCAACACTGCTCTTTCAAGCTCTGGGGATGTTATTTAAGCCAAAGGTGGTGGTTTCCTTGACGATTCTATGTAAGAATAGATAACCTTAAAAGAAATGAATAGAAGAAGAGTGTATGAATAAGCAGCATTTACTGAATTGACGGTTAAGGAAATCAGAAGAGATCCCTGAAGAAGACAATGTTGAAGACAAAGTTAGAATGAAGAAAAAAATGAAGGCTAATCTTGATAATGAAGGACTTGAACCCAAAAAAGATGTCATTATCAACGTGTTAACACGTGCAGAGTTGGGGTGAGAATTGGGTGGCTTGAGACAGCCAATGACATATGTGGCTTTTCATCTGCTGCTCATTAGGACTATTGTAAAACCACTCGTAGAAAGTGGCTGCTTGAGAGCAAGCTCCTTTGTGAAGTTTCAAGCAAAACGGGGACAGGAGAATTTAACAAACCAAACAATGGCTCCCCCTTACAGTGCCCTGGGGGATACTTCTGCTTCCAGGTGAAAGTTATTTCTTCGCCAATTATTAAAAGCCCTGACCACGACTCTGATCCAGTATAGACATTAGCCCTTTCCCCCACAATGATGACCAAGCTTGAGAACACAAATACTGACAGTTTTAAGAAAGCAAAATACCACAGGCCCTAACAGGCACCCAACCAAAAAGCAAAACAAAGTTTTACAGGCAGCTCACTGCACCCACTGTGTGCAATCATGAGGCAGTACAGAAAACTTCAATTCTTCCAATTTGTTGCCACCAAAGGTAAATTGAAGAGATAAAGTGGTTGACCACAGTACCTGAGTGATGATGACTTCTTTATCCAATAGCCAACTGATTAAGAAGATTCAATTCCCCATCCTCCTCCTCGTTTATGTCTTCATTTTCTTGAGACATTTAGTACATGTGTTTTAATTCATTTTCTAACATTTTTTCTTTAAATAAATGATCACGTGGATTTTCCAAATACTGACTTACCAATGAAGGATTGGATGTAGGAAGAGGTTCATAATTTATTCAAATATCTTTCATTTAGACTTCAGGAAAAACCACTGACATCTGAATCACATCTGACTTCCACAAAACAAAACCTGGTTATGATTTCAAAGTGTATTGACAATGCTAATCATCCATTTTCTGGCTATAGTGGGATTGGAATGGCCCGACAGTCAAAACATTGAGATTAAAATTTTACATAAACTATAACTTTTGAAAAAACATCTCCTGAAAAACAAATGCACAGAAGTGGTCTAGTATTATGAGAAGTCTATGTACTTATTTTCCTCGAACTCTCAAGGAAGTAATTCTTTTTTCTTCACAGAGAAATAAAATTCCGTAAAACAAAAAGAGACTTTAAGTTATGTTCTATTATCCCACAGCAAAAACATGTGTTGTGTTGAAGAACAATCATTTGTTTAATCTGTCTAACCCCACTCCCGCACTTTTCTTACTTATAAATCCGTCTAGGACTTCTGCAATATTGCTACAATTTATCTTTTACTCTTCCCTTCATTTGTACAGTTCTTTTTTTTTGTTTTACTCTCTTAATTACTTCTTGCCTGAAAACACATAATCCCCTCTTTTTGTTCTTCCCAAATCCCTGTTATCTAGATATGAGAGTCAATGGTGGGTCATGCGAGACCACTTTGACACAGCGCTTCCAGCCCGAGTGCCTCTGCATTGCCCGTTCAGCTGTAATGAGCCCCTAGTAGCCTGGGTTCTTACAGCAGACCTGGTAACAGCACACAGCTCTTCAGAGCAGGGACAGATGTCTTGCTTCTGCTGCCTCATCTGTTCAGAATCCTTTCCCTCTGCCTCTCTGGTCATTTATTTCCTTTGACTTGAAATCTGTTTTCTCATACTGTGAACAATTAACATCTATTGAACACTCTGAAAAAGATGCTTCATTTTTATTATTTGACATGCAATCGCATGAGCAAAATTTTCATGTAGCTGCTCACCGTTTGCAGTGAGCATGATGATTTATGCATACAAACTGGGTAACTGTAAATTCGATATCTTAGATGTATTACTGCCATAACACTCTGTCTTCTACAGCATATATTGCAGGTTTTACTGATATTGACAAAATGTAAATTGTAGAATAGCAAAAAAATACATCCAGAAGTTCGCAATCCTGCCCACCTACTGCTGCCAAAATTTTTAAGTTGCCTCCCCCCACACTCCTAAATCGAGGTCTTCATTATTGTTCCTAAAGCAACAGATAGAAAACTTAGGCTACTATAATTTTTTTTAACTGTAATTGATATTCTCCTAGTTGTTAAGGAAATGTTGGATGTATTAAGGTTTTTTACTCGGTTGCATTTTGCCTATATTATCAATGACTAATTTGTTTTAAAATCATACCCTTTGGTATTTCAGATATTCTGTAAGAGCAGGCAGGGTTTAGTAGTTTCCCGCACTATATTATTTGCCTTTCCTTTCAGAAAGACGCAGAGCACAGCTGAGTTAATGGCTGAACTTTCCCAGCAATGCTGATAACATGGTACACAATGTTCAGGGTTGGGGAACGGGAAGAAAGGGGGAACACGGCAAAACATTCCTTCTGTTGAAGAAGGCTTTAGAGTGCAGCAGGGATAAGGAAATATTCAAGTTATAAATGAAAATAATTTGTCATTTAAGTGTGTGACAAAAGAGCCAGTTATTATGGGTTACTCTTGGTTAGATTAATCATAGGAAACAACTTTTTCACTCTGACCTCTCAGCTATCAGTAACGATTTTACTGGATGTTATTTAGCCAGGTGATTTTGAGCTCTGAGCAACGTCCCAACCAACACAAACATGACTATCCAGTTCTTCAACAAATATCTGAAGTTTTCAGCAGCTGACAATTATTGATTTATCTCTCTCTTTCCTTAAATAAAAGAATCAATGCAAATGTGCGGTTAAGACTCTCAGCACACTGGAAATAGTGAGCAAGTGCAATGACTTTCACTTTATCAGCCATTCCACCAGGGAAATCTCCACAAGTGTTGGATGAAAGTTTCTTGTTATATATTACTTTTTCACAGCAGTGCTCAATACATTGAAACCCACCTTACGCACTATAACAAACATCCCTTCTTCGCTGCATTTAGGAAAAAGGCTAGGATCTCCTGTTGGTCTGAGGTTCATATCAGTTTTATTCGTAGTCATGAAGAGTTTTAAGCTGATGATGTTTAATGATCTGCATCACTCAGCTTTCAAGCTGTGACTCTGCAAGACTTCACCAATTCAGCCTTTCTAAACATACCTTTGCCTTCCTTTCTGTGACTGCTTCATGACACAAATTAATGTTTCATTGAGCTAATTGGATCCTTGCAGCTCTTAATTTTTTGCAGATATACTATTTTGAAAATAGACCATGAAGGTGCATCTTTGAATGTGAAAGCAAGTTTTCATTCATGTTCACTCTACCTGCTCATGGTGATGTGAAACTACATCTCTACCAAGTGGTGGAAGGTACAAGCTCTTTACTTTCTGGTGCCCTTCCTGAAAGTGCCCCCTGTGTGACACACAGAATTAGCAGTGACCTTGGTCTGCATAGGAGCAAGTATAAGCAAGAGCCTTTCTGCATTCCAACCCCTGGTCATGACTGCAAAGATCAAGCATTATCGCTGCTAGAAGCAGACACCGTCTGCAAGAATATGCCGTTAACTTCAGACAGTGCCGCCACTTAGAAGAGACCGAGCTGAAAAGTGAAATCACTGATCAGAATGAGCTCTGTTCTAACTCAAACCAGGACACAAGTACGTGCCTCTGTATGTGCCTCAAGCTGCCTGCTTGAGGAGACGGCTCTGAGCAGAAGCTATGGAAGTCACGTCAGCACAGCACTCAGCTAAACCTACGCTCGAATCTCAGTCTATCAGGTTCAGCAACCAACTACTAGCATGTGCCCAACTTCTGATTTGTAGTTGGCTCCCATCTAACTGACTTCAAGCACATAGCAAGATCAAGCCAATGAAGGCAGAGCCCTGTTCTCTTTCCAAAGTAAAATCAAATATGGAGGGATTTCAAAAGGAAGTCCTAGGTTAAGATTATAGTCCTTCTTTGATACGATATGCTCACCTGCAGAGTCTGCAACACTACTTGTTCATTCTTGAGATGAGCAGACTATCACTTCTCCTGCACAATATCCTAACACAACAAAACCATACAAATCTTGTCGCTATTTTTATAGTTTGTTGGTACTTTGTGAGATTCTGGATCTGCCTGAAACAACAAAGGAAACACATGCAGTCAACTGTCAGAGAGAAAACAGGCTGACAGCTCTAACAGACAGATGGAAGCCTTTACAGGGAGTCATCTGATCTAAAATCTACACTCATCTGCACTCCCTTTGTTTTCTAACAGACAGAACCACCCAACTCACTGTGCCACAGGATACAGATAGAACGTGTCCTTAGCTGCACAGCATCTCCCTATATTTAGAGATGGAAATGAACATAATAACCAGACTTTTAAAACAGGTGAAGCACATGCTTGATTAGGCTCCAATATTTGCTAGTACTCAGTCCACTGGTTTCACTGTTTTACTAAATAGTGTTTAAATCAAGATTGTATTATCAGCTGTAACTCGGTGGTATTGTGAAGAATTTGTAGGGTTTTCTCTTTTGACGTGTTATCCAAGATGTTAGGCTGGATGACTGTAACAAACATGTCATGTATCACAATCTTAAACTTTGGAATTATGTCTTTCTGAAAAGTGCATTTTAATAGCAAACATCTTTCAAACTGCCCATTTGCAGCATTAGTAATTTGGAGTATTATGGTCTTGACAGTGCAGGTTCCCGCTGACTTATTTTCAACTTGTCCTTCAAATAACAGCAAACATTTTGCCTGTGAATACATGGTATTAGAGGCAATTATTTAGCAGCATTAATTCATGGTCTTTGTAGGAGCTCCTTCCTTCTTTGCCCCATCCTAGAGTGGTTAAACCTTCTTTCTGCCAAAATATAATAAATTGCAGGTCTGGCCCCTGATTTAATTCAGCCCCCAATTTTCAGGACTTTGGATCAGTCTGGCATATACTTTCTGTTCTCCAGACTACTAGAGATCCTAATCATCAAGAGAAAAGCAAACAAATTTTCTGTAAAGTCACCTAACTGAATCACTCCTCTTTACAACAGACTTCAGAGTAACGGTGTGTCCTCTTCAACAAACTCAAAACAGCTCAGTGTTCCAATACTTGTGAATAGAGAGTTACCATTCAAGAAAGGGAACGGAAAATTTTCTGTTTCAAGGGTATCTCAACCCTCTGCATCTGCACAGGAATAAAGAAGTCAGTCCAAACTTTTTCATGTCCTGAGAAGTTTCTGCTGAAAGCTGTATACAGAGATGATAGGTCTCTCTCTTCTGATGGGAGCCCTCAGCATGATGTGCTGTAGCATGAGAAGGTTTAGAATAGCACTATTCCAAAACCTTCCTATGCTGTACTGAAATATTCTGATGCTATGCACAACAGGATAGCCTCGGAGAAAAAATGTTTGCTGAGTAAGTGAAAGTGTAATATTCAATAATCAAGAGATCACCTTGAGTAACAACTTCACATAAAATTCACGCTGGTACGTCTAATGAAACTACAGCTATAAACGTGTAAGTGGGACTAAATCACAACTCCTGGCTGCTCGGTAACAACGAGGCACACAAACCGGGGCGTGTTTCCACGTGGTTAGGCAATATCAGCAGAGCTGTAACCTTCAAACCTGCTTCAGAATTCGGTTCTTGAATCCAAAATTTAGTGAAGTCTGACAGAAGAAACGCTGAAGAGGGCTGGGTGGTTTTGTTTTGTCAGCTTTACTGCCCTTTCACAGAGTCAGTGGGGTTTTTTACCATAATTTTCAAACCCCATAAGGTAGTACATAACATTCCTAAGCTAAAATACTTTAAAACATCAGTTTTCAAGCTGTTATACAAATTAAAAAATAATGTAAATCTGAGTTTTAAAATCATTTTTATGTTCTGATCAAGTAATGAGACCTAATAAAATGCAGTTAACAGTAGAAAGTGACATTTTTTCAACCAGCATCACAGAATCACACTTACCTTTTTGTTCTCCTTTACAACCTATGGAAAGGAGCTCCTTTGTTGAGTTGTCTTTTTAAAGAAATACAAAGTACAAATACTGCTGTTCTAGCTGTAATCTCATCAACTTGAGCCGTTCTTCAGGCACTTCAAAGGCTCATAAACCCTCTCTTCCCACATCTACGTGCCGGATGACTCAAGGCCTGAACACATTGCTCGAAGTCTGGCTAACCTGAGTATTACAAGTAACTTTTGTGTTTGTACCTGAGTGCTCACGTGGGAGGAATGCAGTCTGGCACCCTCTGTACACTGACATACCACCAGAGGTACTCCCTTGTATCACTGCATAAAAAGGTGTCTATGAGAAAATACTTGGTAACTGGAAGGTTTTGAAAGCTCTATGTTCACCTGTGGTCCAGTGTATGAAGGCAGACTAGATCTTCAGATACACGGTTTTCTACACTATACATGACTTGGTCTTTTTTTAACAGGATTAGTTTTCCAACGATTTCTCACACATTCGCAATTTAAATTGTTAGAACAGTCTGACATGAGTATTCAGAGTTTTGTTTAATTCAAAAAATCATAATGCAAATCCTCATTAGCAGCGTTCAGTCGCATTCAAATATACCTCAGACACTGTTCAGCTTTCTCTCTTTCCAAATCTGCTAATGGATTTCTTTGACAAATCTTAAAATAGGAGGGTTTATTTTTGGCCACTGTTAATGCACCGAATTCGAATTCATTCATGTGTATGCAACATTTTCAGAATAAGATAATGTAATTTTAAATGACAGAAATACACCAATTTGCTAGAGCTCTGTAAGACAGAGCTAACATACGCAAACGGAGGAATATCTGCTTTATGAGGCACTCTCCTAGACAAGGAGACAGACATTACGTGTTCCTCCGCTCCAGGCAATCACCTTTCATGTCAATATAGCAGATCTAACACGAGGAACAAAGATACAGACTCCTGCTGACATGTGAATGATTGGAGACACGAGCCTCAATGGAAGGTGGGCACCAGTCCAGCCTCTCTACTGAAATCTGCATAACCACAAAATATCAAAATATTCAGCTACTGCAATCAGAAATCAGTGTGTTATTTGCAGCAAGAGCAATATGATACAGCCGTATTTTTCAGGATTAAATCTCCGCTCTGGAATGATTAATAAATCACTAAAACCTAACAAAAACTAATTTCAGGGGGCAATACTACCAAATATTTTGTTCACAATGAGAAAATAGAAGTAAAACTAATTACCCTGGTGCAGTATTCCATTTAGCTATAATTCTACAGTCGGTATTGTTTAATTGTACAATTAATGAACGTAAATAAAATTCATAGTTTATTTTGACTACCAAATCTATTTACTTATTTAAATTGCTGGGTTTAAAAAGCAAGCGGACAAACATGCAACACAATTCACATATTACTAAAATTACATTTGTTATCTATGTTTTGGGAATTTTTTAATTGTTAAAGAATTAAGTCTGCATTTTAAGATACTGCCAGTATTACTAGAAATCTTATGTGATTTTTTTTCCCAGAAAATAATCAGCTATGAGTTTTACATGTACACACGTCCCTCCACAAACTAAAATAATTCTACCAAGAAATCCTGAACTACCTGCACTATTAATTATTAACACTTCCCACCCTGAGTTTATTTACCATCCCCTGAGGGTTTTGTTTGCTTTGATTTCAGTTTCTGCTTTTATTTGTTTCTGGAAAAAAAAAACCTCTTACCCTCACCTACATCGATGTACACTGGCTCTATCTCCTCTTTATAACGCAACACACAATTCGAATTCGGCTCTTGGCAGTGCCTTGGTCACTCTCCTGCACCAACAGAACTACCCGGGTGATTACCTAGGGCTACAGCAGCTTCACAACTGTTCTGCCATGAATCAACTTCCTCCTTCATTACTTAGTATTTTTTTTTACATCTTCTTACTCTGAAGAGAGGTCTGAAAATAGCTGGCTTTTCTGCAGTGAATCACTGGGGGTCCAGCCCTCATTTCTGTATGTATACATCAAAAGATCAGATTTTTAAAATCCATTTATACTGCACTGATCCAGCTAATCAGTACTCTCAAACTGCATGTGAGACAGCTATAAATACTTTTTATTTTCACAATAAAGCAACTCAATGTAAATCTAAATTAATCTTTCCATTTAAATACATCATAAAATACATATTGTAGATATGTATTTTATATTTATATTTGACCCATGAATCTGCACATATAATGTAGCTAATGTCCACACGTGTCAGAGCTGGCACATTCTGGACTGTCTGGCCACATCCACAGCACACAGGATTTGGCCAGGTTCTCTCTCAATCCCACATGCTGCTCCTCAGGCCGAGATACAGGGGTTTTGCTGCGGGTTTCAGTTCAGACTGCTTGCGAATTTACCAGTTTGTGAGTTTCTTATCAACGGTGCCACACCTAGGTTCAGCTGAGGCACAATTGATTGATTGGAAAAATCTAGAAATAAATAATCAGTAGATGAGGGCCTGGGAGCAAAATGAGAGTCAAATTTGCAGCCTGGGTACATTTATATAGTAAAGTTTTGAAAAACGCAGGGAGCAGACAATCAAAGAAAACACTAGCAGTTCGGGATCCTGATCCTGAAGAAAAGTCTTCAAAGAGCAGTGCCACGCTCCATATCCTTCCTGGATCCCCCAAATTAGACAGTGATTATAAAGCAAAGGAGGCCTTTAAAAACACGAAAATCCTCTAAGATGACCCGAACAAGGGTCTCTGCTCCCAAAAGTACATCTGATTTTTCTAACTACATCAGATGTTCCAATAAAAGATATTTCCTCTTGTCCTGTCAATGACCTTTAGATCATAACATCCAAAGCACAATCGCACTGGAATGATGCAGCCAGTACTCGATCACCAATCTCTCTATTTCGGTGACAAGAGCGAGCCTGGGGACTATTGTTCATTTTAGCCTTCACTTCACCCTTTTTCTCCTCAGTTAGGTGTTACGTGAAAGCAGCACTTTTCCAATGTTTTTCATGCTGTTTTGTATTGTGTTAGTCCCAGGAAAATGTTTCTATACAACATACTCTCAAGGGTTATGCGCATTTCAAGACTATACATTTGCCTACAACAAGCATTTTAGGGAAGCAACGATGAAAAGGTGAAGGAAAAACTGGAAGACCTGAAGGTATGAATGTAACACTGTCCTTGAGGAACAGGTAAGTCGCAGGCTGAGGTTCATGGGAATTTTAAACACAATAAGGCAAAAAAAGAATTAAAAGGATTGAGTTTTCAAGTATGTAAGGAACAAGATGCTGACAAAGGAGAGAATAACGCTTCTGAAGGACAGCAGAGATATTTACTGCTGAAGGAAATAAGTTTTAAAATCTGTTTTAAAAAGGAAGGTCTGAGATAGAAGCAGAGCAACAGCATTCAGTCAAGTTTAGGTTATTTGAACACCAAGAGTTCCAGGACCTTCAACCCTTTTTGATGCTCAGTCTTTAATATGTCCATCACAAGATACCTTGCTAGCAGTGGGGTCCAGCAGCATCCGGTAGAATGTCCGGTGACTCATTTTGAAAGAGTTAAAATCTGCTGTGGTCCTCAGCATACAAATACAGGCAGCATTAATAAACCCCATGCTCAGAAAAGAAGTAGAACCTGAAAAACTATGACGTGTTTCAAAATACTGTGAAAATTCAATATTTTTGTTCTTTTATCTTTCTTTTTCAGCTGTTTTGTTTGGTTGGTTTAACTTCAGGGAATGCAGGGGTTCATGCTTTTCCTCTGCAGCCATGACAGCGGATATTTACCCATAAAAGAAGCTATGATTCACAGTCTTTTAACGTCTCCTGAAGGTAAACCTTTAGGAATATCACCGATTACTGCAAAATGAGAGCTAGGAGTCCACAGTAGCAAACATGTATTTCTACGCTTACTAGCTTGTACGACAGGTCTCTTAATTTCTTAGTTTTTTCTTTTCCTCTGTTTAAGAAATGCTGTTTGCTTTCTGGAACAGGAGTTGCTACACAGGTAGCTCAGAAGAGTTAATGTAAAATACTTGAGAAATTTTAAACTTTCACTTCATTTGTGTTCCTGACTCCAGTGTTCATTTCCTAGAAAACCTCTTTGAGCAGATATGGGAGGAATATTTTCCTATGTGCTAGAAAATGTACAGACTGTAAATATGGAGTTGCTTTTCTGTGAAAATTTCACACCCTTTTCCTATTTCTAGTTGGAATAAAAATACAACGTGCAACATACATAACCGATCTGGCCAAATATTACCAACTCACTTTCAAAAATGCATTGTAAACCAGTAATTGTTCTTGAAATGTATCAAACCTTTTTTTTTGTGAACACAGATGGAAAGGATCAAGACAGAAACTGGTCAGGAATTACTTTTCCACAGAACCTAGCATTGATTTAAAAATCCCTTTCTGGCTGTGCAGCAGCTAAAGAGTGAAAGGAGGACGAGGTTAAAGATGGCCTTGGAGCAACTGATGGCTAAAAAAGACTAAAGCAAAATACAGAGGTATTTTCCTCCAGGTGTGAGGATTCAGCTGAAAAGGGTTTTCTGAGATTGGAGCTGGGCCTTTATAATCTTCAACAGAAACTCGGTATAAATTTGAAGTGAATTCTGGTAGAAGAGCAAAATGTTGTCATACAACCAACCCAGGGAAGAAAGAGTTCAGCTACAGGCAAATATCGTCAGTGTTAAAGTAGACACAGTACATAGCACACAAATACTTGTCATCTTGTATATGTTGTTTTACCATTTAAGTTTTCATTTTCTGTTTGAAAACAAGGAAATTAACAGCAGGTTTAACACTGTCCCTTTTACAGACTGATATTTTTTCCTGCAGCTCTTTCAAAGCAATAAAATGTTTAAAAGTAAATTGGAGAAACCTCTTAAGGAGAGAGACCTTGATATTACAGTATCACAGTTTCACAGAGACAGTTTTGGACTCTTGAAACACTTGTGTTTTTTAAAGGCAGCCGTGACTGACTACAAACATTTGTTACTTGCTGAGCACTCGGTTCAGTTCATTTGCAGGACTCTGCGCAGTTCTGGCAACCCTACTGCAGCAGCTAGGTGCCAGTGCCGTCAACCACACTTCAAAGAGGCACTCAGGCTTTCCTCAGCTGATACTCCACAAATAAAGTTCGGAACAGCAGCACTGTGACTACAGGATGACCATTTTAAAGCAACACTGCAACGGTTTTTCAAGGAACTCACCTTTGTAACGAGAAGCATATGAAGTTATTAAAGATGTGTTCTGACATTCTGAAGGCAGGACATAGGTTAAGTGCCGTAGTCAAATCTAAGCACACAGAACCATGAACTTCAGGTGAACAAGATCAGGTCACTCAAATAAATTTTCTTGAACTAGTACTTCGTTAAACTTGCCATAACTTTCTATATGGACAGACAATTACTAAGACAACTTGTAAACAGGACTGAGAAAAACCTACACGGTAGGTGAACAGTCGTTATCCTTAAGTAAGAATGGATTGGACACTGGTTAAGAAAATATGTAATTTGATTCCCTTCTCAACAGTTCTCAGTTGCTTCATTAAGGTAAACATGCAAGTTTTATATTGCTCTCACAACCCTTCTTCCTCTAATGAGAAAGAGAGAATCTCAAAACACCAAGTTCGTTACCCTCTGTATTGAAGAATCAAGAATTATTCCTCTTCTCCCAAAGAATACAGTTCAAAATTGAGAGAAAGCTTCTGATTTTGGTGTTGAGGAATTAAACTCATTTCAACCCTAGAGAAGTGAAGAAGCTCTGTAATCTCAGAACTGTGCATTCAATCCATGACAGCACTAAAAGATTAAAATTGAGAAGACCAAGGATATAAAGTGTGCACATTTGTCTGTGGGCATTATTTAAAAGCCTGTCTGAAGTCAGCTGATGAATTTCCAGTTAATTTGCTGAATTTTATGGGGTACATGAATATATGATACAGTAAACATTCTATACAGTTACTGTCACACCTGTCAGTAAAATTAGACTATTTGTTCTTGTAGCTCAAACCAAACCAGCCCTGTTAGAGGAAGAATCTTAAAATAATTCAAACATAGACAATCTTGTACAAATGAGGGTTTTGTAGCCTCTGTAAGATGCTGTATATTAGAAGAATGGTAATATTAAGCTTTTGGAGTAGATGCTATCCTCATTTTAGGATAATTGAACAGAAATTTTTGCTGATAGAATTAGGTCAATGATACGTAATTCGGGTCCATTAAACCAACTACAATAATATTAATGAAATGTAGACTTCAGTTATCAGATCTTTCTTCATCTCCAAGTTCCTTGGTTTTGTTCCACTGCCTCACCTTCCATCCTGCAATCCCAGTCAAAGACTGAGACTCCTCCGTCAGTACCACTTTCGGAATTCCATCCAGGATGCATTGCTTCTCCAGCAAAGCGAAACCAGGATGATCTGGGGATCGCTTGACATGAAGCATATGAGAATAGCTGCACCAAGGGCTGCAGTTAGCTTAATTAAATTGTATGTTTCTCATTACTCAGTCTGAACATCCTACTTCAATCTTGATAAGATCCCAGTGTTCTAAGTCTTGACATTCAATGTCATTGTATGTGACCACTATGACTGACAACCATAACTGTCTCCTTCCACCACCAGTAAAATCACTTTTGAACAACCTTTCTTCTTGCTTTAACTGTTGAAGAACTTGAACATGCTTGACCTTGAAATTTCTCATCTTACATAAAATTTATCCCAGAAGGTCTTTTAAGACTCTCGAATGAAAACATTGTGTTATCAAAAAAATCTTTTCCTTTTGAAAAATCTCCAAAATCTCCAGAATCACCTGAATCATAAAAACAGGCAATCCACAGCTATACATAACCGCAGTTCCCATGATTTTCAAGTGTGAACAGGCGTAAGAGTTAAATGAAGATTAAAGAGAAAGTACATCTCATCTTCAGTTACTCTAAAATCAGTACAACTTTTCTTTGGGTGAATATTTTCTCTTTATTTTTTAAAGGAGAAAGCTTACAGCCCTGAACTCTTAAGTTATGTGTGAACAGTTTAAAGTGGGAAAGAACTGAAGAACTAGATTGAGAGTCTCAGATCATGTAACAACTCTAAAAAAACGTAAGCAAGCCAACAGGACTCAAGATGCTTCAAAGCTTAACATTAGTAAAGAGCAGTGAAGTATGATAGTGAGAAATTAGTTTTGATGTTGTACATCTCTTCCTTTCTAGTTGTCCTGCTATGTACGAGCAACGTCTTATAATTTTCAAATGCTATGAAATGTCTACATATTTAGATTTTGGCTTTCATTTCACAGCAGCAGTAAAAACACCATGAAATTGTGCTCAGGTATATAGAATCTTGGCAGCACTTGTCCACAAGTGTTTCAAAACACTCCCTTTGGTATAAAATTGTCCCTGTCTAAGTCAGTTAGGAGTTAAAGCATTGTGGTCCATCAAAAAGAATAATTTCTTCTGATCAATTTCATTTTTGTCAGCATGTTTAACTTCTGCAGATGTGTCAGGGCCATTCTATCACAGGAGAACTAGGTACCTGAAAATCACATGCTTTTTATCATGTTTTGATTATTTGCATGTCATTTTTGATGGCCCTGCCATTAAAATAATTTCTTAAAAGCTCTGACCTCAATGAATCTGCTCAGTGGAGATCTAAATGACAGAAGTACAATTTCTGCATGAGTTTTTTTGCCGGATGTGACATGATATACTTCCATTCTTTTACCAAAGACCATGGTATTTCAAAGCTTGAGAAATGGATACAACATGGATATTATATCTGAGAAGAAATACGTATACACAGACAAAGGAAACAGCCTTGGAAGAAAGGCTCAGAAGTAAAAATTTAAATCAGTCTGAATCAATACTTCGCCAAAGATAACTTGCATGCTTATGTTAAATACATATAGCAAGTGATAATAAATTAAAATTGCTCCTAAAAGTTCCACTGTATTATATTTCTTATTGAAAGCTTATAAATACATCTTCCCAAAAATATGGTATATATGAGCTACATGATTTAGTTTCAGACTATGCTTATATTACATTTCTAGCTCATAATTTGATTTTCCCAGCAACTTCCCTCAAATTTATGTGACCTTACGGTGTACGCAGAAGAAATGTTTTAATTTAAAGTGCTCTAAAAAAGTTTCAACTTCACATTCATGGCCATGTTGGATATGCTTTAACTTTTGATAGTGTCTGTTGTCTATAAAAAAGATATGAAACCATTTTGGTATAATCTTTTTCTAGATTATTAGTCTTAAAAATGCGTCATTTTTGCCAGGTACCTCGCAGCAAGAGGCAAGTGGGAATAACTGTTTTTCTAATCATTCAACCATAAAAAAAATCAGAAGAAAAGTTGGTTGTCTTTGAATTTCGAAGATGAGAGAGCAGATCTTCACAGAGTATCTGAATGTTGATACTGATTCCTCCTATTTTGCCCTTCTACGGATGAAATTTATCCATAGCTATCTCCTACAATGGATAATGTAGGTAGAAATGTTTGGTCATAAATTTTTAAGCTTTTCATAACAAATGCTTAGACCAGCAGATCTCTACTCCATTGATGCACAAGATAGAGAAACACCGTTTTGTCCGTAATTATTTTGCAAGTGTTTTTAATTTGTTCTCCTGCTTTCATGACATTTTGTTAACAAACAGAAATTACTCGAGAGTTCTGAATTCCACACTAAAACATCTAGAATAGCAGGAGAGACAAGGGTTGCGTTGTTGGGGTTTTTTTAGTTATTATTATACCCTTGTAGAATGACATACAGCATTGCTATTCCTTCTCAGCCTTAACAATAACCTCTAATGAATAGAACAGGCTCATGGGAAACTCATTTCGGAGTCAGGTTATGACATCAGAGATTCATACTTGCCAGATTTGTCAATTAACAGCATATGCTGAACAATTTGGGAGCTCTAGAAGCTGAACTTCTGCACTGTCAGCTATAGCATTCTACAGAGACAAGATGGTTCAGGCACTGTTTGCTATTAGCTAGACAGAACGACAAGAGAAAGCTGCGGTCAGTCTCATTTCACAGAAAGATTTGTTCCCCCCAAGCACTCCTTGTGTCACTGTCACTACAGGAGTGCATAGTAAATGACAACCCGTAGCTAAGTATCAGGCTTTGAAGGTTCAGCGTAACTACTAATTTTATATAGTAGTTATTACATAATGATTACAGTTGTTTACTGTATTATTTATATTTTTATACTGTTATTTATACTTATATATTTTTATACATA
>NW_010426347.1:0-19560 GCF_000710305.1 Buceros rhinoceros silvestris | reverse complement strand
AGCCCGTGATCTTCCGGCCGCCTGTACTGCCCCCAGGTGTTCCACAACAGACCAGTCTCTGCACCATGTCCTGAGAGAGGACGTTTCAAGTACCATAGCACAAAGACAGCCTGAATCTCTCTAGCTTTCAGGAGACCCAGCATAGCTCTGTGCCTATCAAATCCTAGGCACAATGTGAGTGGGGACACAGAGAGGATTACAGTGACAGCTAGAAAATCATGTCACCAACAGGTCCAGGATAAAGCCAAAAGGCAGCTGTAGCATCTCCAGGACAGGGACAGAGGAGGAGATCATGAAGGCAATCCATGTCTAGCTCTGTGTTGCGATGTGCAACACTGCATGTTTATTACTTGAGTGAAATATTGCTTAAGTGATGACTGAGTCTTTCCAGAGCACTGGAAAAAATTGAAGGAAACTATCTCTACTTGACCAGAATCCATGGATTACATGGTACCGGCATTTCCCCTGGCCTCTACAGCTGAAGCCCCATGTTCTAGGTGGCACTAAGAGTAGTTTCAGCCCTGGCTGTGTGTCCACAGGGAAGACATCTGGTTGTGAAGAGAAGTATTTCCCTGAGGACAAAATACATTCATATTAAATTGTAGAGTTCATGTGTTGAGGCATCTATAGCCCAGAAAGATGACACTTGCAGGTTGCATATGTGCGTTAACATACATCTGCCAGATGCTGTGAATCCCTGCGCTGATGGGCCTTAAAAGTTTGTACACACACTGGATAGCTAGGGACCACCCGGGAATCTCCACAACCTCAATCCCCAGCTATTGCCTACAGCCATGGTATATCCTCTTTTTTGTCAATCATCTTACATTTATTCTAAACTAGTTTGACTTTGTTTGTCTGTAGTGAGTTGCACGAGTTTCTCTTGCTTGTGTTTCTGCTACTCTTACATGGCAATCCTAGAATTTCTTCTTTTAATTTCCAGTTTGAAATTACCCATGAGTAATTCATACATCCTCCTTCTCCAGCCTTGTCCTTCAATTTAAATAGCTCTTCTTTCTCTGTTGTGTGGCTTATTTGAGCTTCAGTTCACTATCCATACATTTTGTTTGATAGTCATAGTGCCATTTAAAACAGAGGTAGATGGAGCTTTGAGATAGCTCACTTTTTCATGATACACTTCAGGACAGCATGTGTAGTTCTTGGTATGTGTCTCACTAGGCTAGACAAACAAAGCTTTCATGATCCTGGTATCTTTTCTCTGTCTGAATTCATCTTTCCAGCCTCCAAAGGTGTACATTTAATTCCAACTAAGGTTTCACCAGATCTCTGCCAATCAAACTTGCTTAGTTTTGCTGAAAACCACCTGTAGGATTAAAGACAAAGGTGCCATTTAATTTGTCTTTAAACAATCACAAATGCTGGAGGATTTTGCTTCAGGGAATAAGACAACATTTCATTTCACCTTGACAGGAAGTTTTTCTTCCTATTTTGCTGTTTTCTATTCAGCAGCAGTCACTTAACACTGATAGTTTAGATGTCTGTAATTCGGCAAATACTTATTTTCTCCGTGAGATGGGTTTTATTTGGCAGTCCTATACGTGGTCTGCTGTTGAGCATAGAATGCAGTTACCTATGCCTGTCAAACAATAAATGATCATTTAATAGAGTGCTTTCAGAGACTATCATAGGTGTGAAACATATTCTGTTAAACAATGCATTTCCCATTTTATATTACGGGAGTAATTCCAGCTACATTCTGTTTAAATACCACCATCAGCACGGTGCAAAGTAAATACATACCAAACTTGAAACTGGTATCACAGCTAGTTGTGTTATACCGCTTGATTCCTCAAATCTCAAGATGCTGCCCTTATTCCGAAGCGTCCTACAGTGAGATTGGTGCTCTGGAGCCTTGTAACATGTGGCCACTTGCAGTTCATGTTGCTAGGCCAACTCAAAGCTTCTCATGACCATAGGCAGAATTCAAGGCTAAGCATCAGCCTCTTCAAATTCTCTGTGTGCAATGGCTTCAGACCAGACTGAGGTTTTTCTTTGTCTTCTCTCAGCCATTCTTTCCTTCCTACAACAGATTTTAACCCTACTTTTTGCCACAGCTCCCACTTCTGTGTTCATCATTAATACCAGAACATAGTAGTATCTCAGAAAGAAAAATAAAAAATATGCCTTATATGAGAGGTAAGTGACATTCCAGATGGTGAGACTCCATGCCAAGACAGTACTAATTCTCTTTTTCAAGACTCCAGCCTACTTTTTGAGACTACGCTGGAACATTCCTCGTTGTATTCTCTTTCTCTGAGTAGTGTCTACCTGATGTTTGTAGACACCCTATTTTTTTTCCCATAAGCACAAAGTCCTTTTTGGCAACTGACAATTATAGTAATATATACAGACTGTTATATAGCCTTATAAACAAAAATTGCCAAATTTTTAACAATCAAAGGCTATGCTCCTCCAAAGCTACTTTTACTCACACACTGGTTCATTTACAGAGTCAGCATCTATGTTGAATAAATCATGCAGATTTTCCCCATCTTTTGTCTTCAGAAAATGATTTAATGTGAAATGTAGTTCAAAGTGAATGCGGGGTGCCTCTGATTTTCTCTTTAAATGTTTTATTTTCTTATTTTCAAAGAGTGTGAGTATGCTTTTTATACCGAAGTAAAAAATTAGGAATGTAAATTTGACTACGCGCTGCATATAGAACAGCAAAGTAACACTTGCTAATTTCTCACACGTTGGGAGATTTTGTACAGCTTCCCACTACTCTCAAGTCAAAAATCATTTGCATTATGAATAATGGACTGAAACCACGCTAAGCAAGAGTTGCTCAGAATAGAGGCCCTGCAAAATCCTGCAGTGCAAATGAAATGAATTAGCTCTTTTCACTACTGTGTTCTGCAATATGAAGACACAGTAGATTAGTGGACTGCAAGGGGAAAGGAATTTTTTCTTCACAGGCAAAGCATCATGCTCCTTTGACCATAGATTACACTTTCCGTACTGATAAGGTTTAATTCAGATCTTTAAGGAGTGGAAGTTTTTCTTTAATTTAACATATTAAATCACTCCCCAGAAAATGAACAGTATAGTAGTTACACAGATGAGTGAAAAGGCAGTTGTTTCCTCTGTACTGGAATCAATATAATCTGTATCAATTTCCATGCTTCTTCGCTGTTTTCTTTTCAAGCTCCAAAAGAGAGAATCAAAATTTTCAAAATGTGGCCTCGAGTTACGCATATTTTAATTCACAAATACATTATCTTAAGTTGTTCCCTGTGGTCTCATGTATTTGTGCAAATACACTGACAGCAACAAGAAGTTTGCTTCTGTAGATTTTATTGTTTACAAGAAAAAATGTGACAAAAAGGCTCCAAACAAACGAAAGTGCAAATATTTTTCAGGAAGAATGTTGTTTGCATGCAATTACATGCCAGTTCTTTTTTGAAAAGATGTCCTTAATGTGATAGTGTTAATTTTCAGCACCAACCATTTCTCAGCCCATTTAATGGATAAGTGTTCTACTTGAAAAATACAGAAAAGTGGCTGGATAGAGTAGAATATTAGCAGATTTTTTTCTTGGGTTTCTTCACTAGAAGAGAAATATCATGATATTCACGTTTAACGAATGATTGACCTAAGGTTTTTCAAATAGGAATTTCACGCTGAGCATTTACTGACTAATATAAAACCCTGACCCTTTTAATCAATGTACAGCATGACCATTTGGAATCCAAGGTGATTTCTTCTTTTAGATTTGCTTCCCAGCTTCCCATATCCACATCTTGTGGTAATTCTGCACATTTAGACAGCGTTTGGCAAAGTGAGTAATGTGTGCAGCAGGTAAGGTGTCTCTCAGGCAGAGTAAGTACGGCTCTGTTTTCTGGAGCTCCCCTGGGTGAACTTTAGCGGGTCCGTTGTGACAGAGGGACTGCTGGACTATCTGAACTGCTGTGCCCTATCTCATACACTGGGGCTGCTGACACTTCCCATCACCCAAACCTCCTTTCTTCAAGGTTTATGGCTTCGGTTATTCAGAGATTTTGATACGTAATGCAAAGCATTAGGAAAGTTGGTTATGCCTAGTTTAAAGACTGTTCTGTCAGCCCACCTTGTTGAAAAAGCAGTCTCTGTTTAAAAAAAAAAAAAGTAACAATTCACATTCTGGATAGTTTCCAAAAGGATAATTTCTTGTACATGAAGGAATCTGCTTGACAAATAATGGGTAGTGTAACCCGAAATTAAATGAATTTAAGATTCAGAAAACAGATTCACCAGCTCAGACACTCCACAGCCTGAAAATTCCCTTAATAATTTTGTAATAAAGGATTTTTTAAACATCTGGTGTCTCTTTTTAATATTAGTGCTTATGTTGCTATATTGTGGTATCTCGATGCTATTTTTGACAAAACGTAGTTCATGCAAATTAATTATAACACCATAAATTAATAAAAATGTAGTTAGAAAGTAGAGAAAGAAATTAACATTAACAGTAGGACAGTAAACATTAACTGTTCACAATAAAAAATGTTCAGTTTGTGCTGGAATCAAGTTTTGACCTGTTCTTACATTTTTTAAAAACAACTGTTTTCCATTCACCAGTTTTGCATGAAAGAAAAAAGATATTCTGTGATGAAACATAGAAAGTCTTCCATATTATTAATAGGATTTAGACAACATTAAAGGGAAGATGTTCTAACGAAAATAATCTATTTGCTTTGAAGGCAGTATGCAAATGGATGCTGGAAACGGATGGGAATAAACAGTGAAAGCTTATCACTTTATCACTTTATGCACGAAAGAATTAATTTATCTTAGCAATTAGTCATTTCAGGGGACAGCTGTAATTCATATTTCTTAAGTTAGTTTTATTTAAATATAAATTGGTTGGAGGGAGATAAGGGGTTTTTCTCCACCCTGTTAGATCCCTCATCCACAGGCAATATACAGAACAAAGAGGAATTTGGGTTTTTTCTTTCTGAGAAGACTCAGGAATTGGTCCAATGTTTTTGACATCAAAATGTCCATTTCCTGGTGTAAATCCATTGAAATCTGCTGTAGATTGACCTCAGCCAACAGCTAAGCACCCTCACAGCCACTCGCCCACTACCCTCCCCCCAGTAGAAGGTGCAGAGAGAATAGAAAAAGCAAAAGCAAGAAAACTTGTGGGTCAAAATAAAGGCACTTTAATAAGTGACGGAATGAGAAAAAAAAATAATGTAAAAGCCATCACTTGTCATCTCACACAAGGTTTATGCTTGGGGAGGAAAGGAAACGTCGAAGAAAATGTTTTCCCAAAAGCAATAACACACACGCTTTAGTAACATCTAACAATAGGAATAAAGAGGAAAACAAACATTCTTTACAGTGAGAGTAATTTTTGTGTTCTCTGCACGAATTATTAAGTGAATTATTCCCAAGATTATCAACAATATTGCCACAATCAGGGTAAAAGGGCCTTAGTAAAGAAGCTATAGAATCAGACCAATGCTCAGCCGCGCTCTGAGAAATGGTTGCATTGGAAGCCAAGCCGCTGCATCCCCTTCTTCCTCTACCTGAGTTTTTATTGCTGAACATGACATTATAAAACATAGAAAATCCTTTTGGCCAGTTGGAGTCAGCTGTCCCAGCTGCGTCCCCTCCCAGCTCCTTGCTCACCCCTAGCCCACTCACTTCAAGACAGGTGGAGTGAGAAAGAGAAAAACGCTTTATGCTGAGCAAGCACTGCTCCGGAATAGTCAAAACACTGATGTGTTATCAGTGCTGGTTTGGTCACGAATCCAAAACACAACACCGTACCAGCTGCTATAAAGAAAGCTAGTACCAGCCCAGCCAAACCCAGTACAAAACCGAACTCTGATTTTCAGAATAAGCAACTAGGTGAAATGTGTCACCAGCCTTTGAAAGCGTTGCAAATTATTAAAATTAGTTGACTTAAATCAGCAGAGGATCTGGTCCAGGACATGTTATGTATTAGATGAAGTTCAAAAGTCAGTTCGAGATCACCTTGTACAAATAGCAAGAGGATATGACTAATTAGCAGAATTAGACTTCTGGCATAAGTAACAAAAACATATGTAGTTTGGTAGTCTGTAACAAATCTGATCACTAATTTTATGATAATCAGAAAAAAAAATATTCCATAACAACTGATTATTTTACAGTGTCCTAGTTTGAGTTAGAACAGAACTAATTCTGTTCAGTGATTTTAATTTCCAGCTCAGTCTCTTCTAACTAACTGCACTTTCTGAAGTTAATGGCATATTTTCACAGACAGTCTCTGCTTCTAGCAGTGATAACGCTTGATGTGTACAGTTACCGCCAGGGGTTGGTCTGCAGAAAGGCTCTTGTTTATACTTGTGCTTATAAAGACCAAGGTCACTGCTAAACCCTGTGTGTCACAGTGGGGTGCAGTAAGTGAGAGGCTGCACCTGTGGGGAGGAGCGGACAGGACAGGTGACCCTAGACTGACCAACAAGGTGTTCCATCCCATAGACGTCATATTCGGTATAAAACTGAAGGATCACAAGGGTCAAGCTCTCTTCTTCAATTGCCAGTGTCCGAGGAGGACTCTCTTTGTTCTGCCTTCGATCCCAATCTGTGCATTCCTGGATCCGGTTCCAGAATCCAGCTCCTGAATCCAGTTCCCATCTGCCACTGAGTCCAGTCTGAAACTTCCCCAGTATCTGCCCACGGCATCAGTGGGGTGGTTGACATGATTGTCATCATGGGGAGGTGGGTTCAATATTGGCTTTGTATATATTTCATTTTATTGTTATTATTTTCATTAAAGCAGTTTCAGTTTTCTTTTCCAATCCGTAAGTCTCTCTCCCTTATTCCCTTTCTCTTCCCTTTTGGGAAGGGGGAGTCATTAACAGAGAGCATCTGTCATTTGTCTAGTGGCCAGCCCAGCCCTAACCCTTGACATACAGTCATTTACAAAAAAGTTTCTTATGCCTTCCTAACAAGAATTTGCTGCTTGTGACTAGCTGAGTTTAAAAGGACTGTGCTCTGAAGTTTTATGGTAATTGGTGTACTACCATACCTGAATTTTTAAAACTAAAAAATTGTTATAAGTGGACAAACACCTCTTGAGTTTAGATGTAAACTAATGAGAAGTCATTTATTTTCATATTATATTCCATAAAGGAGCAAGAGAGTGGTGCTATTAGGCCTGCAAGGCAGCAGACTAATTGAGGGCTGGATAGGAAGTGCTGTGTATTGCTTGTACACTAGATCAGCTGCACATATTTCAAATTAAACGTGCAAAGTTAACTGGCACTGCTGACATGAATCTTTTTTCCTTATCAAACACCTCATAGAACAGAGGAACCTAAGTGTGCTAGCAGCAAAGTACAGCAAAAAGGACCCAGAAAAATGTAAGCAACGAACTTTTGACCTGCAGATGAAAATTTTTTCTCTCCGTCTCATGCCTCTTAGAGTCTGATTCTATAAATGCCTGCCTTTTCTACTTCTAAGGTCATAAGCTATCAAGAATATCACCCCTCTCAAAATGGTTCGCCTTACCTCCAGCAAAGATCCAGGCAGCAGATTGACTGAGTGTTGATACTGCTCACCTTTTTCAACACAAACACTGTGAATAGGGTATTTGTCTAACTGGGAAGGAAATCCTGGGGTTCAAGCCTTCCTTCCAGCTACAGCAATTCAAACTCACTTTCCAACACATTCAGAGGCCACTTTGGGCTGAAACACTTCCTTGTGCTGGATTTGAAGTACAGCAATTCTATGCTGACAGGGGGACAATGAAATCCCAGGTTTTGACTTCTAGTGCTGCTTTATATGTCAGAGACATGGATAAAATGTGTGCCTGGGTCTGGCACCAGGACTGTACGGATTATAGCAGTTTGGTAATCAGATGACTCACATCACCACTTGTTTTCTAAATCTCTGCTGTTTTGATTTAGAAATAATTGTACTACAGATCTCTTGGGTTTTACTTTTACGTTTTCTGTCCAAAACTTAGTTTCATTATGGGTCAGTTTAAAATCAACAATAAAACTCTATCAGTTGGCAAGAAATGCAGGAATTTCCTGTGAAAAGTCCATATTCTTCCCAGGCTGAGCAACAGACCTCCTAGTCCTGTTTGGATTCAAACCAGAGACTGCAGGCTGGAGTTCCTCTTCAAGTGGCTTTTAAAAACAAATCTAAACTGCACTCCCAGGTACTTATTTAGAGCATGTAAATATATAGCAAAAAAAAGCACACAGGTTCCATCTTTGCCTGTGCTACTTAAGTTCTCCCTTTGCTCAGTATCCAAAGAAGAAGTTCTCATCTTCTTGGGTATTATACTCTATGTGTTAAGCATGGCAATGTATTCGTAACAGCCTTTACTGGACATATGTAGCATATTTTTTCTTTTCCACCATGATAGAAGGCAAATGAGATTGACTAAAAGTATACCAGTGCATACATAATTCTCATTTTCTTTTGTATCTATCTGTGAGCATCGATTGGATTTTGTTGAGCGTTTTCTGCAAAAGGACTACTGTAGTACAAGATGTTATCCAAGTAAATATGATTTTGAGAAAATGCTTTAATGCTGGAACCTGGTTTATCTGAAAAGTTCCTTCACAGTTTACCACATTTATTTTTAAATGCCTGTAAAAGCCTCCCACTCTCTATGAAGTGTTTGTTACATTAATTAGGGGGTCTGTTAGACAGACTAATCTCCTCCATAAAAGCTGCTAGGAGACGATGAGCATGGGAGTGGTATGACGTGAAGAAGCACACTCACATTCTCAAATAGAAACTCAAATAGGCTGCTATTTACTTAAAATAAAAGTAAGTTTTAGTGCTTTGCAGATATTTATATGTCTGCCCACCTTTCAGGACTGCCTATTGTTGGGAAAGAAATATGAGACTTCCATGATACAACCACTGCATCCCTTCTCTCTTATCATGTGAAGTGCCTATTGAAAGTACTAACCATACTGTCAAGCATACTGGCCACTAAAACAAAATAAGTACTTCTGAAAACATGGGACAGCTTCTGAAAACCAGGATCTGTGCATATCTGTGCGTTCTCTTAGGCATAGGATTAGTTTTGTCTGTTGCAGAGTAATTATGCATAAACAATCCCCATTGAAATAATGAACATATTACTGCGGCGACTGTAAACTACGCAGAAGTTTTTTTCAAATTTTAGCCTTGTACTGAGCAACCTAGGACAGTGATGGGTGAACTGGATCCTACATAATAACATCACACTTACTAAAAAAAAAGAAAGAAAGAAAAAAGAAAAGTAAATACTTATGGAAAAGTTTGGATGCAGTGATAGTTCTTTTAATTGAAACATATGAATGCTAGTTCCTTTTTAATCAACTTGAACAACAAAAAAATCTAGTTCCAAGAAGCTAACACAAATTATGCATGTTTTGAATTGACTCTCATTGCTGTCATTTCCTAAAATGTATCTTTTGATGACTTTTTGAACTATCATTACAGCGTTAACAAAACCTGTAAACCTTAAAATTGAGTACAACTTTGGTTCCCATTAAAAACCATATTTTTCTGTCTGAGCCCTAATTCCCAGAAAATGTAAGAGCTAGGGCTCTTTCCTGCAAGCCTGCAAAATGCGAAATAGCTTTGCTGTTACGTCATCCTTTCTTCCACCTGCTGTGCACAACACGTGCCGTGTCATTAATCTCAACAGCTCTTTGGGACCTGGATACTGGTGCAGGTGTCCCCCATGTCCCACCCACCCAAGCCTTCCCCCCGCAATAACCCTTCCATGGTGAGTAAATAAGATCTTAGTGCATTCCAACAAGATTTATGCTTGGGGAGGAAAGGAAACGTCGAAGAAAATGTTTTCCCAAAAGCAATAACACACACGCTTTAGTAACATCTAACAATAGGAATAAAGAGGAAAACAGACATTCTTTAGAGTGAGAGTAATTTTTGTGTTCTCTGCACGAATTATTAAGTGAATTATTCCCAAGAATATCAACAATATTGCCACAATCAGGGTAAAAGGGCCTTAGTAAAGAAGCTATAGAATCAGACACTGAAATGGCTATTTGAGGATAGTTGCTCTAGCTTTTGAAAACTCGAATGTAACCCAATTCAAGTATCTGACAAATTGAACATCCTCCCAGAGGTCTTCAACAAAACTGAAGAACTGGAGACAACACCCACATAATCTTAACTTCATCCTGTTTGAGCATTGCCTCCTGTGTCCATGACCATGACAGTATCCCAGTCTTTTATCTAGAGACTAGAAGCACTTTTGAAAGAGTAAAACACAGTACCCGTCTCACGAAATGGGTCTTCTCATCCTTTCCAACCACAAACTTTTGCATACTCCTTAAACCCTAATGACTTTTACCACTGCCAGAACACCATCTGCCATTGAACAACCTCTCTCTGGTCATGAGGTCATCTGTTTTGCATGTGGACTTGCAAAGAGAACATGCTGTGAGAATTTGCATGTTCTACTGAAAAAAACTAGGGGCTTTTTGGTTTGTTATGATTTATATAAGTTTGCAAAGCTGGATGCTACAGGGCAGTACTTTTTGTAAGTTTTTACTTCCTCTTTGATTGTACTGTCACTGTATATTGAAATAATATGAATTTGTAGTGGCTAACTGCAGGTGAGACAGAACACTCACAGCTTTTTTTCTAAAACTTGAATTCTCATTATGTGGTGTTTGCATTACCTAGAAGAGATGTGTGTGTGCATATAATTAAATCTGAAACCAGGAAGAGGACTTTTTTTTTTTTTTGTCAGATCACTTACCTAAAACCTAATAACGCACTAGATCTTCTGGGGACTTTGTGAAGCAAATATTTCTACTGGGTGCAAACACCATCCAGGATTTTGCTTTGTTTTCAGGACTATGGGGAGAAGGAAGGATGTGAAGGCTCAAGGAACTGTGCTAACTAATTCGAATGACACCAAACAGTTACTAACTTAATCCTGAAATCTCACAGGTCATGACAATAGAAATTATGGAGACAGTAGGAGTGTCAGAAGTGACACCTAAACTAAAGCAAAATTTGTTGAAAAGTTACCCTGTATTTAACTAGCTAAGGTGCTTTAGTAGGTGGTTATCCCTGTAAGCCTCTTTCACGGGCACCCCCTTGCCGTGGGGAAGAACTTGCGTGCCCTTGTGAGGTTGAGAGCTGTGCTGGTGGTGGCATGTGCCTCCGGTGGGGTCTCCCAGGCCAGACAGGTCTCAACTGAGGGGTCAGACAAAGTGTGTCCACGGGCAGGATGGGCTCACTAGCCTTCGGGCAGCCATCCTAGGAGAAGGACAGCTCTGACCCCAAACCCGGGCAGATGGAGCTCGTTTAGCCCTGTAAGGCATCCATCATCTAAGAGAAGGACACTCTAACCAAACCTACGACCTGAGGACTTCACTGTCACCGTCCAAGCTCTCTAGGCCCTGGCAGATGAACCTCAGGTGTAAAGGGTGGAGCCAGTTCCGCGCATGCTGCGCCTCACCTAAAAAATCCACCGCGCAGCCCCGAAGGGTGCACTCATCTGTTGCAGTGAGCGGGGGAAAAGCCCTGCCCAGATCTTCGTTCACAAAGCCAAGCCATGATGGATGATGATCCCTGTGAGCAAAGCATGACACATATATGAATGTCTTTTTGTGGATATCTGAAGCCACAGATACACAACCGGTCTTTGTGAAATAACTTGTTGTTGGTTCCTTCTGTGGAAAATAAAAAAGCACTTCATCTGCCTTAATAACCAGCTTGTCTCACTTAGGGCTTTTGCTTCGATTTGTACAACAAGATTATAGCATTTGTTCTTTACAATGAGCATATGCAGTTTCCTAGATTTACTTATGTGAGTGATACCATTACAATCAAAACACTGAATGTGTGTCTCCGGTTGACTCTCCAGATAAATTGTTATTATAGATTTTTTTAAAGGTTTTGCTGTGGTCTGAAAATGATTGTCTCCCACTGCCTAAACAGTGGATGAGTCTTTTCACATCAAGTGTGGGAGGAAAACTGATCTTTAGACACTAATGCTAACTACAGATAGAACTAAATGAAGATACACATCCCAGCATATTTAAACAAGCTATTGACTGACCTTTCCTTTCTTTTTGTATCCTGCAAACTTCAGCAGGGAGTTCCTTCTTATGTAGTTCTCTGTTGTCAGACTTGACTAAATTTTCAGCAGCAGGTAAAGATGGATGTCATACATTTTTAATCAAGCATCCAACCTCAATTATTTTTAATCAATTTGTTGTGCTTGGAAAACCAAATGCACTTTGTATGCCTATGCAGAGGCATGCTCACACACATACTCCCAGAATTATAAACTACCTCAAACCTGATCTGTGTTAACAGTCGTTGGGTATTCAGGGTTATCACTGCTTAATGAAATGTCTTAGTAATTATATCTAAATGCTTGCAATAATGTGGAACAAAAGTGATTCCTGTTATACCTCTCAATTTTGGAGGTGTGAGCAAGTCAGATATATGAATTCTGGGCAATAACTATTAAGCTTCAATTATTTTTCTTAAAATGAAGTGAAAACGAGGCATAAAGGAACATGTCACGTAAGTTATGCCATCAGCAAGATATATATACAAGAAAGACTGGAGGGGTTTCTGGGGCCAAAAAGACCCCTTTTAATTAAGAAAACAAATCCAATGAGAACCCAGCAATTTTAACTTATATATCCTAGTGAAAAGCAGTACAAGAGACAAATCAGTTCATGAAGGTCTAGCAGTATTCGAGCCAGGAGAGAATACCCAGAAAGAAAAACATCACAAACTGCAAATGCAGTAGCAACATCCAATAGTTTAAATAAGAAAAGCCTACTGCCAGCATAGTTTAAAAATCCACAGGATATTTATGCATCTTCAGCTCAAGTGCAAATGCGAAAACTAGAAACATAAATGACACCATGGGTGTGTAGCCTGTCTGTACACAGGACAGTAATTCCAACTCAAATAAAGTTCAGAGACCAGACTAATACAGCGGAATTGGTCTCCCACATCAGAATGAGTGGGAAGCTGGAGTATCCAAACAGAGGGTTAATCCTGATAATGTAAGCACTTGAGAGAACAAGGTAGATATAGCATTTGCAGACACAATTTGG
This sequence comes from Buceros rhinoceros silvestris, assembly GCF_000710305.1. Classification (NCBI taxonomy): domain Eukaryota; kingdom Metazoa; phylum Chordata; class Aves; order Bucerotiformes; family Bucerotidae; genus Buceros; species Buceros rhinoceros. Next base: position 6,496 of record NW_010426347.1, on the reverse strand, counting down.
GCATGCAAGGGTTTATCACCTCTAGCATAATGTCAGCCTATACAGAACTATGAGAGTTCCTGTAGAGCCATTAATTTACTGTTTCAACAACAACAAAAAAGTTACCGTTGATGAATTTTTGAATAAGATGTGGTTGTAAAATGCATTTTTTATAGTGCCTGAAAATGTTTGCTCTGCTTTAATATTGAGAATGAAACCAATATAGCTACTGTTGTTTTCTACAATAAAGCAGCCAGAGAATATGTAAAACAGGCCACAACTTTGATACTTAGGGGAACAACATACTTAGGGGAACAACATATTAAGCTTGGAAATGGCTCAAAGTATAACACAAAATAGGAGATAAAAAACTTTCTTTATGACTTAAGCAATGTTTGAATCACATGGACTGGATCCAGATTATTTTCTCCACCACTTAAGACAAGCACAAGGAATAATCGGAGCATGACATGACTCTGCATGTCGAACTGCTGTTTAATAAACTGAGAGGAGATAAAAACTTGATAGGTATTGTACATGCTGTGCTTGGGGGCCAGAGCAGGTTAAAGTCAGATGGCAAGATAAATGTGGACCTTCTTACCTTTTCAGATGAACTAGTGTTCCTGTACAGGGGCAGAAGTTTCAGGCTCAAGGTAAAACATGCATTATTACAATCCCAATGAAGTTCTTCTAACAGATTTTATTTCTATTTTGGCTATATATTGTAATTCTAGAGCAGGGGAACACCATGACAAGGGCAATATTGTGGATCCAGAAAGCTTTCCGGATGGATCCATTGGCCCCTTTTTTGGAAACAGCAATTCTTCACAAGAATCAAATCTTGTGCACAGTTTAGTTAGAATATTGGTATTGAAACTAACTATTCATGAGTATGTCCATGTCAGTTCTGTAGCCTCTAAATGCTGTCTGTATAGAAGTTCAGTTTGCAACTGGCGATGTATTTCGATCTTATGAGTCCAGAAATCTTGATAATTAACCTTTCCACATATACAAAAACTAATGTATCACTGAACAGGCAATACATATTGAAGTCCCTTTTCTGAATCACAGATTAACTCTTGCTGTAAGCTGCTGAACATTGTGAACAGCACAAACACACCTTTTGGGCATAAATCACACAGCAACTAAGCATGAGAATACTTACTAAGAGGTTTGGTAGCACCTAACTTATTTATTAGGTTGTATATCATACTCAGAAACAGGATATTCATTCTGGGTTTTCATGATAAATATTTTTGTTTCAGTTCTATAAAATCTGTTAATTATTATTTTCTTTGAGAAGGAAATAAAAATTAGGAACTGTAGGTATTATGCAGTAAAAATTCACAAAATCTGTTAATTATTATTTTCTTTGAGAAGGGAATAAAAATTAGGAACTGTAGGTATCATGCAGTAAAAATTCACGAGATAGAAAATAATGCAAGTACCAGAAGGGTCTCTAAATGGAAATGTTTTTATTTTGTAGCATTTTTTTGCCCAATCTCTTTATTTTATTACTTGGTTTTGGTGGTAGACAGCTTTCTTATGCCTTTTTGTCTTAATGTTCACTGTTTTTATGGAATTGGTCACCTTGAGTGAGCAGATTGGCTACCAAAACTGCATTGTATTTGCAATCCAGTGGTAAAATTTCAGAGAAGAAAACACTTGGTGTAATATTTATAATGTGAATTCTGTTACGAGAGCAGAGAACTGCCAGGGGGATGAGGAGGTACCATGAGCTCTTAAATGTGAGTAAAAACTCTTCAAAACACTTGTTACTGGGGAGCCAGTGTAACATCTTCACATCATATATAGATCACGAAGATAAGTGGGTCTGAATTAAAATCGTATGAGAGGTAACTTGAAGTGCAGTGCTTGTCGGCACGATATTACAAGGATAAAAGCAGGACAGGTAGTATTTCCCACTTGTGATTCTAAATTACCAAGACGGTTTTCCTGCTAGAAAATCCTTACATATGTGGATTTATGTGTGCTGTGTTTTGGTAGTACATTCATCCTCATACTATATCTGCATATATTTTTATTGAAATGCTCTTCAAATTGTCAGTAAGAATACTTTGGCAGGCTAATTCCTTCGCTTACCGAACTACCTATGGTACAGACTTGGTATTAGCATAACAAAGGTTATACTCACTCCTCTTCAGAACAGACCTTGCATTACAGAGCATGGCAAATATTTCCTCACAGCCAGATATCCTCTAGTCCTCAGTTTGAAGTGCTTTATTTTGCAACAAACCAATGTTTTAGCATTTTGGCCCTTAGGCTCTCAGCAGACATTTGTAGAATGAGGAAAACCAAATGTCTGGGTTATACAAAGTTAATAAAACCAGATGCTATTAACAGCTTACAGTATGAGTATTCCACGCGCCAACATAAGCCCTGTTTTATGTTATTTGAAGATGAAGGAAAAGGAAGGAAAGAGCTAGTGTTAAGATGAAATGGCAAAAGTGTATAAATTTGTATAAATTATGAAAAGTTTACTTATGAAAAGGATGATAAATTAATACTTTGTATTAAAATTGCTTTGTGTAGAGATGTCTATTCCAAGGAACATTGTGAAGAAACCCTTTGATCATTCATAGGCATAGTGCTATGGTGGTGGTCACGTAGATGAGGATATCACTTGCATAATTTGTCAAGTAAAACTGGCTCATTAATGATGAGTACTCAAGGTCAAAGTGAGAAACAAGAATTTTGCCTTAATATTTTCATGCAGGTAATTGGACATTTCCTATTGCCATGGTTAGTTCAGGCAGCGGGCAGTGCGCTTTTCGGTTTCTGAATATAGAGCAGGAAACATGAATTTTGGTAGAGTTTTTTTGCTCAGAGGAGGGAGAAAAATGAGGAAAGCATCATTTGTGCTTCCTCTGTTGTACCTCTATAGTCATTCTTTGTGATGTGAAATAGCTCTACCTTTCTGTCTTCTCTCTTACCTCCTCCTCCCTCTGAATACATAGGAACTCATGTTTTCAAGATCTAGCAGCAAGGCAAACAGCAGGCTAGGGAAGGACTTCAGTGAAGCTGGAGTAAGTGGCAGGCTTCTGTGTTTGGATTTTTTCCCTTTAACAAACAACCTTTGTCTGTTCTTGGGGATATTTATTCCTAGAATTGTTTCACCATGGCTAGCTTTTATTCAAGTTCAGTGATGACTTAATCATGAACAAATGAAGCATCTTTTATTTTATCTTGAAAAAAACCCTCGATGCAAAAGTCGTTACAATGGTAACAAGTCTTTATTTTTCTAAAACAACAAATAAAAAAGTAACAAAAATTATGAAGCTGAAAGGGTTGCAAAATTGTTGGAGATTCACTAAAGTGGAGAAAGATTTTTCCTCTCTTTTTGTCTGTTATCTTTGTGGCTAACATGCTTGTCCAGTCTAAATGTTAGTTGTCAGTTCAATTCCTTTTCTTGCCTGAAGGGATTAAAAGCTGCAATTCTTATCTTAGCCTAACTACCAAGCTGTGATCTGCTCTGAGGAAGCACTAGCACCAGAACGGTTTTGAGCTGTTCTACTGTAAAGCAGATTTGGTTACTAAGACAGCTATTTTCAACTTCTCAAAACAAGAAAAAGAGGAAACCATCACATCCAAGACCGCTGAAAAATCTCTGCTGCTTCTGCTCTCATGTGTTTCACAGCCGGCTTGAGTTAGTGTCACCATATTTCTGCTGCAGGCTTTCCCTTAGTTTTCACCCACCCAGACCCACGTGCTGAGCTCGTGCTACTCTTGTGCAAGCACTAGTGACTGGTGACAGCTGCAGAAGTGTATAATTCTTGAAAAGTTCCAGATGTGGTGGCAGCCTGATAAGTAAACCGATCTTGCTCACCACGTCAGTTATGTATTCATTAATGCTGATGCTGGGAGAAGGAGGGAGTCACTTCCTTTGGTGGGAACATCTTACCTAGGCTTGAACCAGCAGTGTAGCCATATCCTGAGAGTGTGGCAAAGGCTTATACTATGAGGTCCCTCATTTTTTTATATTAGAGTGGTATCGTTGCTGTCTTTCATTTCGTGGATCAAGTCTGCAGAACCTGACTCAAATTTATTAACAGCTTTGGGAAAGCCAATGTCATGTTCTTAAATTAATTTGAATTTCATTGGAAAAATTATCATTAAGTACTCATTGTAATATTTCCTGCCTTAATGCCCTTTCTGATTGTATGTTTTGCCCTAAATAGCGTATATAGCATGATTCTTTCTTCCCTCTCTTTTACTTTCCATGTCCTTCATGTTAAATGTGTTTTATTCTTTGTTGTTTGTTTGGTTTTTAAATTCTAGAATTTGACACAGGATTTTTTGACATGTAGTTGTACGATTAGGTACATAACACACAGGTGTATGAAAGATTTGTAAATACAATATTTGTATCTGATGCTTGGGAGGATTAACTCAGAAAAGTTTAGTCCTACATTTAACTGCTATGGTTCTGAACCCATAATGCTTCTTCAGCACAAACTCCTCTTCTTTAAGATCTCTTTAAAAATCCAAATCTACTGGCTTGCAAAAAGACTGAATATGGTGTCCAAAGGAAAAAAGTCCAGATATGATAGTCGATGAGCTCAGACACCTGTTTCGTCTCAATAAATTGCTCTGGAGTGTGGTTCCTTCATCTGAGTCATACATAATCAGAGCACCTGACTTACAGAGTTGTTAGTGTGCTCAAGGGATGAAGGCACCTAAAAAAGTTTGGTAGAGAAAGCTGCAGCTCCCTCTAAACCAGTATTTCTGCTAGTGTTAAGCGATACAGTAGTAGCAATTATAAACATACCTTTTCCTCTGACAGACTGATGCTCTGCTCTGCCGAGGAATTCCCTTTGAGGAAACTGCTCTGCCACGGTGAACTGAGCTCATCTTTTTATATGAACTTCTCTGAATTAATTGCTTCATAAACATCATCTATCTAGTACATATCTCTTTTCCAGTTAACTATTACTGTTCAAATGTCACCTCATCCCTTGTTTTATGCCGGTAGTTGCCTCATTATTCATTCAGTATCAGTTGTCTGTGTGAATTTGAGGTATATTTTTCTTTTAATATTTTGTGTTCCACTTAAATCGTTGAAGTATCTTACTGAAATGAAACAGCACTGGGTTCATGAGATCAGTAGCCTTTACTAGACCTCAGTGTTAGCTCACTTACCTAAAGTGATGAGCCTAAGTTTGATACTACTGCCTCTGCCTAGGGCTTCAGGATCCCAGATGGGAGGAAGAAGAGTCCTCATTCCTGTATGTGTTCTTACTGATCCAGTTTTTGAAAAATCATTCTGCACATAACAGGAAACAATTTAACACCCAAGTACATTCATTGGAAAGGCGGAAGGAATTTATTTTGATGCAGTGAGTAGCCATGCAAGTGTATTAAAATGGTGAAGTGCAGCAGCAATAATTGAGCCTGGTGTAGCTCTATTTTCAATTTTATTTTCAGGGTATAAAAATTGCTGTTACAAACCTGATAAGGTGAAATCTCCAATAAGACAAAAAGATAAATATGGTAAGACAAAAATTGCAAGCATGAGTGAAAATGTACCTGCATATAGCTGAGAATTACAAGAACTTTTAAACTAGTGCTGGAAGGTGAGAGGAGAATTTTGAACAGCTTTAGTTCCTTTTTATTATTTATCAGAAAAGGAGAAGTATATAACAAGAAGATAGAACTTCAGGAAATTTCTCATCTTTTTATCTTCAGATCAGATCCCAGGACCCAGAAAAATATGAGAAATTATAGTTTAATCTACTTGAGTGAGCTCCATGATATATGGGTACTCGCTTAACGTTTTCGTCATGATGAAGGTGGTGCCTGTTTAGACACTTGCTCTTACGGCAACAAGACTTGACAGTTCTCCATCTTTTCACTGAAGAAACCTGGGGCCTGTACTACCGCTCCTTTCACACCTCAACTCAGACTGTTTTCTCTAATTGCTAGATCTGTCAGTTGAGCACAGTTATTAAAAAAAAAAAAGCCTGCATGTCCTCTTTCTACTCTTTCTGTCTCTTAAGATCACAGAGGCATATTTTCAACAAGCCTGGAATGGTTTGTTCTGGTGACAAGCCTTTATCAATACACGTAACTGGCACGCTGACTCAGGTCGTTCGTTGGTTTGTTAAGCTACCTAAGCCATTCAAACTCAGACTTATTTTCAAAGGTGACACGAGCATAATTATACAGCCTGGAGCCTCAGCACGGGAGCCGCACGTCGTGTCCTGCCGTGTGCCCCCTCCCGTCCTCCCCCGATTCTCCTCCGTGTTTAACCAGTGGCTGAGAGATGCCATTTCTGCACAGCTCTCTGAGGGGAAGGGCAGAATCCGGGCGACCGCTCCGGTCTTTTATTACAAAGAGAAAAAAACCTGCAGATAAGCCCTCTGCCTCTCCTCGCCCAGGTTTCCACGCAGTGTTTCTACACGATCAGCAAACTGATCTGAAAGGATATTTCACGGGAAGCGCAGAAACAGGGGAGGGGGGCGAACCCTCAGGCGTGAAACGCCTTGACCTCTAGGCT
>NW_010426346.1:73497-91181 GCF_000710305.1 Buceros rhinoceros silvestris | reverse complement strand
TATATATGGTATAAAACTCTATATATAGCTTCTTGAGTCTTAGTTTCCAAAACAACCAAGTTTCCAAAGACTATTTTCCTTTACTTATTTATGGCATTAACGGAGCGTTTCATCTCTCAACATTTTTTTTCAGAAGCTGCTTTAGGTTTATGCATTAGACAATAACGGTGTGAAATAATTTTAAAGCATAATCTATAAATTATTCAACCTGAAGTTATTTATATGGATAATTTCCTTATGCAGTTTATATTTGATACATTTTTAGATGTTTGCAAGGAAAGTCTGACATGCTGTATTTAATACACTTATCTAAAATACATCTAGGCATTAATACCCGGTTTATTTTCATCATGAAAAGTACAGTATCAGAAATTAACTGAATGATACTGAAACTGAGCAATATTTTCTGAAATAACTTGTATAATTAGAAAAAAACCTAGAAAATTAAATGTGTCTATTGTGTCTGATGTCTTAGAAAGAACATCTTTTCAGAAACTCTGTTTGGTTCAGTGGGCAACTGCCACATTCTGATTTAGGTTTGTTTGTGAAATGAATCTAGTCAATACGAGGCCATGATATCACTATACCCTTTCTCTTATAAATCACAGCAATTTACTCAGTAGAAATGACCTAGTCTTATTCTCTCATTCTCCCATAATCCAATCACTTCCTCTCATAAGCACTTTTCTCCTGGTTTTCACAATAATGCATTTTCTGTAACTAATAACCATCATTTCCTGATTATCATGCTTCTATCCTTGCACAGGAATGTGGGTCTTATGGAGGTCAGGGTCATCTTTCCCATCCATCTGTGTCCTGATGCTAAGGCAGCAGTTAAGTGTGTTAGCTTGAAGATAAGTCTGGATAGCCCATCATTTAGCATAAACCTCAAAAAAAAGACTGAATGCTCCAGCCTTCATGCTTGCCAGTTTGGTTAAGACCAGCTCTTTTTTTCTTTTTCCCAACAAAAATAAAGTGTGAGGTCATTATTTCATTTTAGAATCACCTAGGTTATTTAAACGTTTATATCTTGTATTAGGCCATATTTACTTGCCAAAGTTTAGTTCTGAGAGAATGAAAGGAACAAAAAATCCCAAGTTCTCTCAGGCAAAACCTGCCAGAAGACAGGGCATAAATGAGACATGAAACCTCATTGCTTTTCACCACACAGAAATGTTTCTTTAAGTATACCAAGCAACTAGGCATCAGCAGGGATTGGGAAAGAAGGTGCTGAAAAGAAAAACATAACTCTCTGCCCCATGCGTCTATGTCCTAGCTTTCACAGGACATTCAAACATCTGGGATTTTCCTTTGTATCTCAGTATATCCCGGCATTAGGAGATCTGGCAGTTTACAAAAAAGCATTGCATTGTGTAAGTCTATAAGATCCAAAATGAGGTCAGCGATCTCATTGTCATTCATTTTCCACTTAACACTGATTCTCCAAAATTATTTTTCTCTTGCAAAGCACAAATTTGGCCAACCTTATTCTCCTTATAAATGTAAAAGTGAAACCTGGGGTAAATGCAGGTGTGAAGGAACAAAGTTTCCTTAGCTATGGAATACATTTCTTGCCCCTTCCCTTACTGTGACACACCACTACGATCTTCTGTACTGGTAACCAGACAGATCTAGGTTATGATGAAAACATTGCATCTTGCAGAGAAGACTTGGCTCTTGGGTCATCCATCAGCTAAGTAATAACAGTGCCATCAAACTACTTTATGAGACAGTAGGACATTTCCTATGAGGATAATCTGCAAGACAGAAGGCTGGATAGTTTATCTGCGTGATGTGAGAACCGGACTGTATTGAACGACCTATAAAATTTTCCACGGAGTAACACTATAGCCACTTTCAGTACAGAACACAGCCATTATTTTTTGTTTGAAACTTGCAAATGAGTTAAAGAACCTTAAAAAAAAATTCCTGTAGCCTTAAATTCGCCTTTACCTTAATCACTGGATATTCAGAATTATTAGGTATTTTTGCTTTAGCACAACAGTCAAATCCTCGGCACTTGTAAAGAATATTTAGAGTTTCTGTTGTGTAATTTTATCTGTTGTTTCTCTTTCTATTCTGGGAAATGAGCCTAACAGTTTTCAGTTTAAATGTGGCAACTTCCTAATATAATACCTATATTTTCTTTAGGCTTGAGAGAACCCAATTATTTCTCAAGAAAAATAATTTTACTATTATTTCACAACCAAGGTAACTTTCTCTTTGACAGAAGCAATATCTTAAAGAGGCATTTCTTGAAAATCAGAAACAGTGGTTAACTTCTGTCCTCAAATCTGCAAACACAACTCCCATTGATTTTATGGGCTAAGTACTCAGGGCATTTTACATAGCAGCTAAACACCCTTAAGCCCTAACAGACCACGTATATTGGCTGTGTACCAGCAGGCTAATCCAGAGGATGCTTGGCCCTGCCCACGAGGGAGAAGAGAAGGGGATTGGCACCTGTTCTCTGGATACACTCTGCGAGGCTGCCCAGACCGGGTCCATTTTGTGCAACCTGAATTTCTCTTCCCTGCCACAGGCAGTACACCTCGCAAAAGAAAGAGGGAACTAAGGGTCTTTTTAGTCTGTTTAATCATATTTCCAAAGACTAGACTTCGGAAAGTATGAGATTAGGTAGCTAGAAACCTGCCCTTGCTAAAGATCAACTGCTGCTCAGGGGGGTTTCCAGTGCTGCTGGAGCATGCCGAAGCTGCCAGCTGGCTACCCAGCTGTGACATGTCACCTTCCTCTTTTTCTCCTCCTCAGCTGATTGCCATTGCCTCAGAAAAAAGACCAGCATCCCACCGTGATATCTGGAATAGTGGCCATGCTTCCTCGACTCCACGTGTTTCATACACTGCTCATCTCCTGATGTGTCACTGATTTAGCTCACAGGAAATTTATTGCTGCTCACTACCCTCACCACAGACACAGGCCAGCGGCCCCAGACACTTGGGCTGCAAGAACTGGTGGAGCTTTTAAAGTTTCTACTCCACCACTGTTTATTAAACTAGCTAATAGAGCACACAGAGGAGCTACTGCTGAGAATGACACTGTGCTGACATGCACAAATTCTGTTAGCTATTTTCTGCTCTATCATGGGTTATATGGGGTTTTTATTACTTTTCTCACTTTCCTTTAGAATATTGCATTACTTTACAGGCATAGCATCATCATAAGAACCACTGGACAAAGAAAGTAAGTGCACATGAAAATGACTCTGCAGATGATTCCAGTACTTCTCAATCCAAAGGACTAGTTCTGTGCTTTATGTGAAAAACAGGCTATTGTAATGTTCACTATGTGTCCAAACCTCTTCGTGGTGTCCAAACCTCTTTGACCTTTAGGACTTAGAATTTCTTTATTGCAATTTCTCATCTGCAAATGAAGATAAGAATATTTCTTTACTTAGCAGAAAAAATGTGAGGTATTTAAGGATAGGTGGAATTATTACGGAACAGAGAGAGCTGAGATACTATGAGGAGCGTGATGTAAAAGCCTCCTGAATTCACATCACATGACTGTAAAAACATGAGGGGAATGAGGTAATGTGGACCAGTGAAGAGTCCTTGATACACAGCTGCTTAAGTCCTTGGTATCTTTATCACGATTACTTTGGAAGGGGAAAGGAGTGAAGGAGCTGTGATTTGGTAAGACCATTCATGGTGGTTGCCAGTTGTTCTCCAGAGGCCAGACCTCAAATGTGCTCTGACCTAGGCTGGCTGCAGACCGGGAGGGAAGGTCATATGTCCCCATGACGACTGCCTAAATAACTTACATTTCACGTCCCTTTCTCTCAAATATCTAGTGATGACTTCTCTGTGACAACTAACTCTTATTTACTTGGAAACTGAGATCCTCAGCTGAGGCATAAGAGTTCTTATATGTGTCACGGCAGTCCTGTAGATGGCTCCTCTGACTTGTAATCTCTTTTGATGGGTATGGTATTGGAAAGAAGTATTCCATAACTTCTATGGCCAGGAACATACAACAGAATTTCAGGAAAGTTTTACAATGTTAGTGAACAGACTTTTATTCAAAGGATTAAAAAAGGACTACTTTTGATGGACACAGTCCACATGGAGATGTGAAGCTGTATTGAAAATGGCATATCAACCCAAAATAGCCAAAATTCAGACTTAACCAATTCTAGATGTGGAGTAGGGCTGAGGAATGAAATTGCTCTTGGGTAAGCAGTAAATATAGTAAAGAGTACAAAAGGCATTAAAATCTGAAGCAGTGTCAAGTATCCATACCTATCACATGATTTATATAATGATATTTCACGTGTGAAGAGTTGCAGTAAATCCTTATTAACTTCACTGGTATTGTAGATCTATGAAGAAATAACTTCTACAAAATTTTCATGCTTATGTAGGTGAAGATCACATAGTTATAGCATTACGACACATGGCAGACATCCTTACTTACAGCCAGGGAGTGTTTGAGTAGAAATCCAAGGTGAAGAACTGCCATAACCAACATTTGTGCTCGCAGCAACTGCAAATCTGTACCACCTGTATTTTTTCAGTCCATACACGGTCTCTTCTATCCAGTCATCCACCACATTTTCATACAAATATTGATGCATCTCATATTCAATACATTCCTTAGTTTCCCAGTCACTGCAGTGGATGGACTGTAGTTGTGTGGTAATCTTGTAGTTTTGAAAGTAGCCAAGGACAGACTTTGGTGATCTCCAATTCAAGGTCACACTTGTCGATTGCACATTGGTAAAAACAATATCCCTGGGAGCACTAGGAACTACAAATTAAAACACTTGTCAGATATCTTCATTTGAATGAAAAGTGGTTGCAACTAACAACCCTTTTATCCAGTGTTGAAAAAATATTTTAATAAGCATGTCTAAAGACAGAGATTCAATTTCATATGGTTAATAAGGAGTAATTCCATGGATGTAAATCACACTTACATATATAGGTGGTGTACTTTTTCTATAACTTTTGAAATAAAGAAAAATACTTTTAGGTATGGCTTGCAGGGGCAGCTTTGAGAGGTGTGACATTGCTGTTGCTACATTTGGGGCTATGTCTCAGCTGAGGGAGAGAATATCAAGCAGTTATTTTTGGCCTACCCATAGCATCTTCTACGGCTGCTGCTGTCTGAAATTCCTCACCTCTCGCTTAGAAACACTTATTTGTCTCCCTTTCTCTTAATAGCATATGAAATCTTCAAGCAACACCTCAAAGTTTCCTAAGTGTCCTGTTTTTACTTTCTGAATGGAAAATATATATAAATTCAACATGAACTTTACAAGCTATTCAGCAAACAAATTAAAAGAATACCAACAGAAAGAGTTAAACAATATGGCAATACAAAGCAAAAAACCAAACTTCTCATAGAATTTGCTTCCATGTATTTACAAAGATACGTATTCATGGGTATACACAGGTTATATTCATGTACATGGAGACAGAAGCAGTGCATGTACACACACACACGCACACACACACATTTATCCCTATCTATATTAAGCCAACACTGTACTCCCAGCCCTTGCAGTCTGGATGAAACATATGGTTTTGTGCTATATCACACAGTCATACAGTAGGCTAATATTATCTCTAAGACTCTGTAAGATAATACTAATACTCTCTGTGGCAAAAACTGTGGAGAGAAATTAGCTCAGAAATAATTTTGTGCACTTAGCTTTAAAGGGTGCTTTAGAGTCTTTTGGGGAAGAGGTATCGCTGGTAAAAGAAAAACACATGATACATCCTCAAACTGAAACTTAAAGAAGCCCCAAGGCTTACAAAAAGAATAAAAGGATATCAGACAAATGTTATGGGGAAGAAAGAGAAAACTCTCTGTTATTTTCAGCCTTGTGGGAATATCTGATCTCTGCTTTTATCTGCAATGATATGTTTATAAAAAAATCAACACAATATAACAAGCTGAAGCTTCTCCACTAAATAGGAATATTTAACAAGAAACATAAATTCTGATTCAAATCAAGCTGTGATGATTAAAAGGTTGAGAAACTCAAATCCCTTCCAGTGAGCCCAAAGCAGGGGTGCCTGCAGGAGAGGGGCCAGGCACAGGAACTGTGGGTGCTTCCCCTGTCCTTCCTCTGAGCTCCCACACATGCCTATGCAACACTGCAGCATTCAACAGCCCAACAGCCCCATATGCTCCCACCCTGCTACACACTAACCAGATACAGAACAAGAGCAAACTGTCTAAGGAAAATATCTGCGTTAGAGACAACTTTTATCATCATACTCCACATTATCAGAATTAAGGTTGTTTTGCTCTGTTGTTATTAGCATGAAAAGAAGCACAGGAAGTAGTAAAGAAAAACAAAAGAGGCAGTAACCTTCTTGCCTGATCATAACTTTGAGGATGTAACACTCATTATGTCTGCTTTCAAAAAAATAAACTGTGCAGTATTTTCATAATAGCTCTATAAACTGTATTTTTCACTTGTGTAAATTACAAGAAACGGCTTAGTTTGGCCATTAGTTAATGGAAAATAAAAGCAGAGAAATGCTCAATGGTTACTATAAAAAAGCTGTATTTTTCCTTTAAAAATAATGTACTGTAATATAATCTATTAAGGTACTGTAAAGAATATTGATCTTATACACTCAATTACGATGATGATAAAATGTGAGATAGAATGGATGAAACTATTTGGGTGAAATAAAAATTACCACCCAGCCTTCACTTGAATTATAGTATTTTTAAGACCCATTTTTATATATTCTGGAATTAAAGAGTCAGCAATTCTAAAGACATCAGAACAGATCAAAATGTTAAAAAATTAAGAAAATTCAGTTCTCCTTCTCACTCAGAGGGGTTTACTCTTTTTTTTTTTATAAGGAATATGACATCACCTTCCCAGGCACAGGACTTTGGGAAATCTTGGTGAGATAGGAACAGTCAGCATTGGCAGGTTCGGAATAAAAGTGTGAAAGTATGCAACACGGAGATGGAGACAACTGGCTCTAATACCTCTTAGTCTACGGGTACTGAATCCCATCTGTTGAAAACTGATTATTGGACTATACTCCAGTTTAAATAAAAGACTGGATCAAAAACTGAAACAGAGACTTGGAATAAAGTAGATAGATAGTAACTGGTTGCTTGCTGGGTGTCAAGAGGAAGGTGGAAATATGTACCCTCACTTGCTCAAACATGCAGCTTGTAGAGCCATGGCTGGCACAACTGGAGTTTCTACACCTAAAACAATGCAGGTTAAAGAGCCTAGTCACAGGCAGAAAGAGCAGTGCCCATGTTCTAGCCAGCACGCTGGGCTTTCGTGCTCAAGGACAGTACCCTGTTCCCCAAGTTTCACCACGGATGATGCCATCAAAAAGAACTGAGAGACAGCAATGTTGCCGTAAAGATGATAAAACTCTGCAGTTTCCCAGAACTAGAAATTATATCAGGAAAAATAATAGTGGCTCTGATTTTTCTCACACAATATGATTTTTCTCACACAGACCACCAAAAGTCTAATAAAGCCAGCCTCCATGAGCTCTCCTTGCATTTGGTGGAAAGAGAGAAACTCCCCTCCCAAAGAATGGGGGAAAGAATGGAGGGCTGGAAAACAACCTTTCTCTTTCCATCTGTCCTTTTCCCCACTGGCTACAGAGGGAGCCCATACACATTACTCTCACAAGTCCGAAGATAGTAACTGTGATTATCCTGGTGAGTAGCACTACATGAAAACCACCATTTTGAAAGATAAACTTGCAGGTATCATGATAACAGACAGATTAGACAAGTACTCCCTCTTCCATACAAAAGCTTTTATTGCCATTTTATGTTGTCATTTTTCCAGTTTACTAAGACCCATATAAAACATAATTTTTCTAACCCACAAAAGAAAGGGTCACTTGGCTAAAGACATGGGAAAATTTTCTTCACCGGTGTCCAGACAGAACTTTAAAGTGGAATCAGAGCTTTAAACGTTAATTAAAAATCTATGCCTCGTTTCTTATATAGACAATTCAAATACAAATGTAATCTTTCATTAGAACAAATTGAAAGATGTTTTCTGAATCCAGAGCAAAACAAGCAGGATTGCTCCGAGTGCCACAGTGAAGAGCAGTGACACCCAGTGGCACAGCATCTCTTGCATTTGAAGATTATGTTCAATGAGACAATTTCAAGACAACTATGCTATTGGGTTACAGATACAAAGAGGATTACAATTACTCTAGCATGGAGAATTAGATTTCCATTCCTCAAGAATGACTAAAATTCCCCCAACTTTTTCTGTCCACAGATGGTACTGATTTGAACAAACCATTCCATGCTTCCTACAGTAACCAAGCAGCTTGTTTGAATTTTCTAAACATGACTCAACTACAATGATGTGATCACTGTTCACACCAAAACCAATTCAAGCCAAAAACTGCATCTTTGTCAACTATTCCTTCGGATTACATTGGAACTGTAACAAAGACTTACGTATCTGCTCTTACACACTGCTGCTTTGATATGTGCCTAACAGGAGCTTTATTATTATTCCTAGTTCTCAGAAAGGTGACCTTAAAGAAAAGGCATGATAAAGGTTGTGTTTATGGTGGTGTCGAGGACTGTGCTCTGATTAGCTAGCTGGCATTCTAGTGCTAATCCCATATTTAAATTTCGCAGGAATCACAGTAACCCTTTAAGTCTCATCATCACATATCTGACAGTGTTTCCCTATAAAATTATATTGCATTTGCTATAATTCAGATAGCTCTGGGAGTAGGGAATTTTTCCAAGTCTTACATTTTTGGTACAATGTACTTTATCGTTTTGCATTTAATAGCTTTTAAGTCAGCTTCTGAAAGCCAGCCAGTGAGCTGTAGAGAGGCTGGCTGTGAAATGCTGGGGAATTCAGTTTCTGGACTGGGGGAGGAATGAGGTATTTTCAGGTTCATCCACTATTGTTCACATGATGGCCAAACTCCAACAAAAAGTGCCTGAAGCCAGATCCACATGGGATTTTAAGCTCCTAAAAGCTATTTACATGCCTGAACTCCCACTGAAGTTGACAGGAAACTAAGCACCTAAATAGAAGTTACTTTCACAGATCTTGGCCCCAGTTCCCTACGCTCATCTGGCTGCAATGCTAATCAGCCCTTCCAAAGCTGATGGACTGCTCTGAGATTAAATTTTTATTTGAGAACATAAATGAAAAGAAATTCCTGGTAAAAAACTCACCAGGATAGTGCAAAGGCTCAGATGAAGTTGAACTGGGCCAGTGGAACTGATTTAAAACAACAGAAATACTCGGTTTACAGTGCAAGGATAACATAAGGGCAGCAAAGGACACGAACAAAAAAAATCTACTGAGAAAAGGGAGAAGTTATGGCTTTCTGTAAAGACTTCTGTGGAAAGCAATGACTACAGCTGCACGGGCCAGGAACAGAAGACGGTAATATGATATGGCATAGTTCCTAACGAAGTTAGTAAAAAAAAAGTCTGCCTACAGAACAGCTGCTTGTAGCTGGAGTTTGGATTAAAGGAACAGCGGCAGCCCAGAAGTCTGTTGGGTGGTATTAAGAGCATCAATAGGAGGAAAGTGAAGAACAAAGTAGAATAGATAGTAGTGGGCACACAAAAGTCTTCAGAAAATTGAGGTATCTGAAAAGAAAAGTCATATTCTGTATTAATTATCTCTACTAATTTTTGTAAGCTTAGTTACCCAGAGGAGTTCCCTGGGTTAAGCTGATAACCCTGATCACACTAAATACTACTCTAGTGTAGACTGCTGACTTCAGGGGGACTCATCTTGATCTAAAGTCCTGATCAGTATGATTAAGGACATCACAAATAGGTCCCAAATGATTTTTCTAACACAAAATGTAAAAAAAAAACCCAACCCTGTAAACTATTTTCCCCATTACTTGGGGCTGATGCTATCAGACATGCTTTGAAAGACATTGCACAGTTGAGAACAGGTCTTAAAGAAGCCTCTCTGGATGTGTTTCTTAGTCCTTAGCACGTGAGAAAACTCAGTCTCTAACTGTGGGATCTAAGCACTGAAAAATCAAATCCAGCAAATCTAGAGAGAACTGCACACCTTTAAGATAGGCTTAGAAAAGTAGTGAAAAGCTGTCAGTACTCAAGTCTTAAATAAGAACGCTCAGCTTCCCAACAAACTGGACCACTGTCCACTTTTCGATAAACAATGTATTTGACCTGTAAACGCTTTCAAACGTAGCTCCCAAACCGGGACAGTAAGTCACCACATTAATGCAGAGTTGACCAGGTCCTTACCAAAAAATTCCCTCCATCCTACACTATACGATTCTTCTATTTTTATCTACTTGCTTATAAAAATAACATCAATACAATTTAATTGGCAGCAACCAAGTGATCACTGCATTTGTCGAGTGAAGATTTGCCATCAACATCAAAGCCTTTAACTTATATTTGGACACAACAACTAATAAAAAAATCTAAAAAAATTTCCACACTACATAAAGAAAACTGAAACGGGGGGGCGGGGATCGATTTCATTTATCTTAGAAAGAAGTGTTTCAAAATTTCTTAGTCATGATTCACTCCACAGTTTTTGGATGCTTTTAATTTAATACAGTTCGGAAACGTGAACTTGCAGCACTGACTGAACATGTGAAACACACTGCTTGCATCTGCAGTATTAACAGGGGACACCAAAGCTCTTCCACTTCCAGTGCTGTGGCTCTGCAGTAGGTTGATTCTTCTGGATAACCAGGCCAATGCATGGCACTGCACCCTGCACTGCACTTCATGTTTGGGGCTCTAAAGACCACTTTAGGGTGTGAGCTTAAAAATTCTTTCCAGTGCATTACGGACATCTTCAGTTCTCTTCACAATTTAATGAGGAAATTTGGTTCATCAGCACTGCCATGAGCCACATTCTAAGAAAAGGATTTATGGTGAAGGAAACATTGGTGAGAAGCCTTCAGTTGGTGAGTTGAAACATATGGTGAAGAGCATTTGCTTTGATATGAAGAAGGCTTTAAGCCCCTGATACATTATGTGCTCCTCGCAGGCATGGATGAAAAAGAAAGCTCACATTTGCCAACGGGCACCTCCATCCTGGAGATACAAACCCAGAATCTTTAAAGGTACCCCTGTGCAGAGAGTAAAAGCATTTTGTGCACAAGTAACAACAGATGATATTAATTTGCCACCTCCACACCAAAAGACCTAAGAAACTTTCCCAGTACTAATCCGTTTAGACGCTACTCTCTTTCATGTATAAGGTATACTTCTGTGTATAGCTACAAATTAGTATTGGCCAGCAAAATTAAGCACAGATGAAATTAAAAAATATTTAGTGGAAAATTTCTAGCCATATTTCTTTTTAGTGTAACTTATGAATTTCTGTTTAGGTAAGGACTGTTACCGCAGTACAATGACGGCCTCGTCATTTGACCTGTAAACGCTTTCCAAGGCTGTGTTCAGTTATAATATTAAGCATGACTAGCAGTAAGGAGGGGAAAACTATTCTGCATGTCTTAATACTGTAATCAATACAATTAATATTTTCAGGGAACAATAAAAATTTTGTCAAGAAAAATCTAAATTAAAAAAATTGAAAGCGGGTGTAGCTTTCTTTTGCTTAAACTTGCTCCCCAAGTGCCTTTTAAAATGTTTATTTTTATTCTTAACTGAATGATTATTACCCTTGTCCCAGACTTGTGAGGTGACTGAATCTTCACATCTTTAGTGTGCCTTTTGGAGAAATTTCCTATCATTTACGGCTCTTTCTCCCTTCTAAAAATTTATCCAACCTTAATGAAATGTCATTTTAATATGTACATTATCTTGAAAACTACCCAAGGGCAGTTATTTACTCATAAAATCCTAACTCATTTATGCATGTGTACTTGCTATATTACCTTTCATGTCCTTTATGATATATTTAATCACGAAGTATTAGTATCACTACAAAGCTGACAGTTTTTGTAACATACTGCAGCCTGGCAGAGGTGGTTTACGATGACAATGGAGCTAGTTAGACACAAAGAATTCCTCATTCCCTCATAAACTTAACCTTCATGATTCATGTTTAATTGTACTCAGATAGGAACAAAGTTACCTCAAAAAAAAAAAAAGGCAAATAATCTTGCTAAGGATGTAAAGGTCAAACACTATGCAGTGATACACTGAGCCGAATTTGATTTCACTTTATGTCAGAAGTAAATGCATTGTCAGTGACTCAGTGCTGGCTACATATTCTGTGACTAATCTTAGACCACCATAAATAAGAAGCTGACAACAGCTATAAAACTGTTTCCATTCCCATCCATGAATCTCCAATTCCTAGCACCCAGTCAACACAAAACAGTTCATGCAAACACACAGTTTAAGGAGACATCCTAATAGTAACTAGTTTCTACCAAAAATTACCAAGCAAACACATGTAAGCCAATGCTAAAAGAGCAAGAGTCTTGCCACAGTGTATGTGGCAAAACGTACACATATTGATAAGACACATAAGTCACAAGTTACAAAATAAAATCTGGGTTTCTTTCTCCCGCTAGCACAACTCTATGTACCACGCATCACAACGGACTTGCACTCTGTCTCAAGCCCAGACTTAATACCACATACAGAGCTTCTCCAGGCCTTCCTCAAGCACTAAGTAACAGCCAATCTCACATTTTCCAGAAATGCCAACAATTAACTTTCCCAGGTGCCAGGCTTCTTTAACACTACTAGAAGCCTTTCCCCTATCCTCCAAGAAGTGAGGTACCAGGGAAGCCTCTTCTCCTTTGTAGCAAAGGGTAACACGCCTCCTATAAGACTGTCTCCAAAATCTTTAGGTCTTGGACAAACCCAGTTTTAACCGGGCATCATCCCACCTATCTGCATATTTCCAATTTCAGTCTTGTTCAAACTCTGAGTCAGGGTTGACAGTTCAGCAGAAAGGGTGGAGAGTTACAGCTGCAGTTGAGAAATATACTTAAGTGCACAATCTCATACATCCATGTTCAGCATAGCAGTTAAGCTCACTACAGTATTTCCAGGCAATGCTGTAAGATAAGAGTATGCTCATCTCTAATATTTAAACAACACTTTCTTCAAAAGTGGACTTTGCACCTAGCTGACTCAGAACTGACTCAGAAACTCCTGACAGGAGTTCCTGAGCAAACAAGAGGGCATATGACCCAGGCAGAAGTCCTAAATTGCCAGGGAGCCAGACAGAAGGGGAATCAGAAAATGGCAGAATTTTTATAGGAGCTGTTGTTGACAAGGAAGCCAATTTAGAGAGAACATTTTTTACTGGAAACAAGTATGAATGTGCCATCTCATTCAAATAGGGGATGTGGCCAGGGTTTTAGAGGATGGACCATATTATGAGGAGGGGCAGTCATCAAAGTACAACCCTGGCTTTTTTCACAATGTTGGCTGCATTATGCCAGCAAAGGGCTGCTCTCCTTGTCCTTGTCTGGAGCTCAGCCATTTGATCTGGAACCAAAGCAGCAGTAGTTCAGCTGATGATAGAGACATGGTCTAGGTTCAGACTTGCACATCTTCAAGTCTAATTTTAAGAACTGTGGAAATCAAAGCTCAGAGTGGGGCACCAAGGCTTTGTGAATAGGAGAGATCCAAAGGCTGAACCTAAAGAGGTGCATGCCACTCAGGAAGCTACCAACATGAAGTCTAATCATAAGGGTAAGTCTGCATAGTAGACTCAAAGTTTAGATGTCTGGTTCAAGTCTGCGTAGTAGAGCTGACCCCTCCACTTGTCATCCAGAACCTAAACGATGTTGCTGACACAGATTCTTGTCTCTATTATTTGACAGAACTGAGCAAAACTCACCCTTTCAGGTGAAATATATATGAGAATGAGTGCTGCGACTCATCTTTTAAGTTATTTGGTAATTTCATAATTAAAGTATTACAAAAGCTAGGTTCAGTTTCTAAGCATTGGGACATAGAGTCGTGCTCCCTCATCCCATCCACATATTTCCTAGTGATCCAGCTGTTCTGAATTAGAGAGCTTCTCAACTCCACCGCATCGATTGATGTGACTGAAGGGGAAACAAAATAAGGAACTAAATGCAGTAATTGCTCTTGTAATTCAGTAGGGAGGTGAAGTCTTTCTCTGATTCCTGCTCAATGAACATTATTTTTGATTTTTATATTAAACTACCACTAAAGAGGAAAAAAAAACAAGAGAAATAATCCCAAGAGTAGAAATCATCCCCAGCTGGGGAAGAGAACTGAAACAGGCATTTGCTTTCTGGATGGGAAATTGGGCTTCTCTCCACTTCCAGTTTAGAAGCTAGGCACATAGCTATATACACAGAAGTAATGCTGTATCTTGGTCAGAATTTCATCTGCAAGTCTCAGGTGCTAAATGAAAGCACAACCATGATTAGGTGAAGTGTGAAGTGTGCATGGAGAGAGAAAGGAAAACAGAGTTTGGGTGGCAATTTTCTACTCCACTGCCAAAAAACCTGCCTACATTAGTCTTTGGATTTAGCTTACAATTTTCCTTCTTACTAAAACATCCTATTCTTCAAGAGTTATGGCAAAGCCTGCTTGAAGAAGTTAAATTCTTTTCAATTGCACAAGTTATGAACAGCTTTATTGTCAACCAATGAAATCATAGCATTGGTTGCTGGTAGACACAAAACAACAAAAATTTTGCTCCTCCAAAATTTTTCAGACTTATAGTATCATATATGCTAAGGATACCATGAACAAAGCAGAGATTATAATAAAAAAAAATACTAGGTGACCAGAAATGAATAACATAAGAATTCAAATTCAACATAGAAAAAGGTAGTCTCTCCGTTTTTCCTTATCCACTATTAGCAAGAAATTTAAACAACAGAAGGGTTTAGTTGCCTGGATTGAAGCAGGTATTTCAGGCCTTCTTGTTTCATAATCATCATTTAAATTAATCCAAAGAATTAACTCAAATAATTTGTTACCTTTTTCTGGAAGTGTACTGGCATTGCATATCTGTTCTTCTCCATCACCAGCAGATGTTGCAGCTTTTATTTTAAATTGGTAAGTAATATTGGAGAGTAGATTTCTAAAACTATGCAGTGTATCATAAGATGAAAAATTTGTAGAATTTCCTTCAACTGTTATGATGTAATGAGTAATTATACCGTTGGATGAAGCAGGAGGGTCCCACTGCACTAGGATCGATTGCCAACTCGTTGCAATACAATGAACATTCTGGACAGCTTCTGGTACTTAAAAGATACACATTGACCAAAGATTAACATTTTCACACAATTAAAATGGCAGTTCCAGAGCAATATAGTCAGAGAAGCAGACCTCATGTCCATAACAAGGGTCAAACATTCTGGTGGCAGACAAACCGATAGAAGAAACACATTGAGAGAACAAAAATAGTCTTTTTCCTTGATGGTTCATTTCCAATTACTATGAATGTGATTGATGCTCAGAAGAGGCCATCTATCTGGCTTTTTCCTAGTTGTGTCCTCCAATTCTGTTTTCACATCTGCTCCTATTTTCCCCATTTTTTTTAATCAAAGTGTAGCAAAACATACACAATATTGTGAAACCTTATTCATCTGTTAGTTTTGTTTCTTTCTGGCACTCTGTCATATCATTCTGTCCTTTCAGCAGAGGCATGACCTGTGTAGAAGTCATTGAGTCGATTTCAGAGCTGTCATAACAATGCTATTACCTTACTGTTCCTCACCTCCTCACTGGCTCTAGTAGAAGAAATTTTTTTAAATACTCATAAAAATTTAATAAAAGGTTTCAAATATACTCATGCTGAAAATAGAGCAATTATCTGTGAACAATTGTTTAAACAGAACGATGAATTAAAATATCTCAGAAAGGGCTAAATTGCTGTTCCAGCTAAGAGAAAATTAATACATAGTGAGGGGTCCCCAATCTACTTCCTCTATTCAAACATGTCCAGGGATCCATAAAATAGTGAAAAGATTGTCAATGAGGTACAAGAAACAGAGGGAAACATATTCACTATCACTGAACAGAGGTAAATGAAACTCTTTAAAATTACTTATTTTCAGAGTTTAAGGAAAACCTTTGTTTTAAAAAGCAGCATCTGCAGAAGAAAGAAGCTTAACTGGCATTTTTAACAAAGACTAGAGACAGAATCCTTAGATGAACTCACTGAGAAATCAAGTCAGGAATTGTCCAAAATCTGGGCAAGTGGTAATCTGGGCGGGAAAGGAAACAATGTTGCAGCTAGCCAAGAATAAAATCTGAGAAAAAGCTGTAAAATTACTAGACCACACTCCTGAGGGTAGTATCTCTCCAGCACTTCTGAAGAAACTACCATTAATATGGAATATCAGTGATGAAATGAGAAAACTGATGGTTGACCATGGCTTTTTGGGCAGGCCAACCTCCAGTTGCAGGGATCTTACAGCCAGCCTGAACCAATTCAGTGATGGTCCAGATTTCCCACAGTGATGTAACTGCTAGGCACAATAAAGAGCAGAATGTTTCCCAGAATCCCTGTTTTATAAGAGATATCTTTATCTGGAAGCGTGGTGTTGAAAAACTGTAGCCATCACATGGGATTTATGGATGCTCCGTCTGCTCCCTTTGCTGTCAGTATAAAAGAACTGAGTAGGAGTTCAGACACAGTCCTCTAACCCATGCTAGTCTCCTGGCACTGACAGCCCTTAGAAAGTACACGAGTTTGGAGATTGCTCTGACCTGGCAAAGGAGTTACAAATTTGCACAAACTCGCAGAGCTCCCATGCTCCCTTTAGTGAATGTTGAATATTCACTTCCATGTGGTATGATTTTTAGTTTGAAACAACCGGCAACTTGAAAAGATATGTGGAAGGCACAAGACAAAACCAAACCCAATTAATTAATTAAGCCAGCTATATTGCATAGTCCTCCCCAGTTGTCAGGAAGACTAAGATCTACCAAATCAGGAGATTTAATTAGCGGCTAGCTTTCCTTCTTAAAATAAATTACAAAAAATGTTAAAAATTTGCCTTTGTTTAATACAATTTCCAGTTCATTTGCCAATCTTTTGTCCAGCTGCTTTTGATACTGCTAAAGTTTCAGTTATTTTCACAGGGATTGGAATTATCGCTTTGATCTGCAAAGACTGAGATCTATCTAATTTTCCTCCCTTTATCTGTGATGCTATTAAAAGATTTATAGTAGCCACATAAGCCTCTCATTTCAGATGAGGACATTTCCAATTCTACTCTTCCGACATCAAACTTCAAACTCAGCCTATCCGGTACAACAGGAATGTGAGGTGTTACACAGGCAGAAGACAATGAGATAGTGTTATGTTATGTTTTCTTTGGAGAGAAGAGGAATGTTGTTGTTCAGCCATACAAGGAAAATATATATACGTAGAAAGAACTGTAGCTTAGAAAAAGTCATGTCTAACCTGATTCCATTGTTGTAAACTGGACAGCATTACTGAACTGATTGCCATTCCCAAGCTTGGTAAATGCAGAGACACTGATAAAATAGGGGCTGAAGGGTTCTAATCCAACAAGGTTTGCGTCATGGTTTGAACCTGAAATGTTCTTCAGGACGGAAAGATTATTAGTATGCAAACAATCTATGCAAACATTGTGGGCCTCACCCTGAACCCACTGAAATGAACAGAAGATATAGAGCCGTAATCTTGCCTCTTCTACTCTGAGTATATTTCAAAGTAGTCCTGAGCTCAATGAAAAAGAATGCAGGGTCAAATCCCTCCTCTCTCTCTCCCTCCTCTTTCC
>NW_010426346.1:64408-73422 GCF_000710305.1 Buceros rhinoceros silvestris | reverse complement strand
CTTTCCCTCTTTCACTGTGGCTTGTGAGGAAGATACACCAAAGGATGGTATCATAATTACCATAGCATTGTTAGAAACAATTAACCTCACGTCTTTTTTTTTATGAAAACTGAAAACTCTTATAACCTCCACACCGCCACATCAACCCCCTCTCACTTTCTACTTTCTTACTACACCTCTGCAGTGGAAAAATCATGGATCAGAGCTTCTCATTTCTTTTACTTTATCTGAGACAGACACACAGACTGGAAGAGCTTTGACAAAAGCTAATAAACAGAGTTCAGATCCTGGTAGCTGTTTTTTTCAGAGCATGCAAAGCGTATTTTGTGCAAATGTTGAGAGAGCTCTACTAGCAGCAGGAAAAGAGCTGAATTTCAGCAAAAAAACCTGGTGAACATCTTGTGGGATCCAAGTTATCAGAGAATTACGGTGCCTAACTACAAAATTTCTATAGAAATTGCTCTGCCTGTCTTGCTGCCACAACCTAAATCTAATTTCTTGCCCCTGTAACATCACAGAACACGAAGAAATGTTGGGCATAGCAGACTTAATTCAAGTGCTAAGGTCAGTTTCTGTATTCTAACAGGGTGTGAGTCCGCCTCAGATGACAGTGGAGAATGATCTTTGATGGTCTTCATAAGCACCCAAAGAATGTGTTTCTGAAGGCAGCTGGCTCTAGAAACCACTGTTCCTCTTCCATATGTGCACTGTGCTCCCCCTCTTCTGAGGATTACGAGAGAAACTGGGGTGATGCTAGCAGTTCATACCACAATGGGGAGTAACAGCAGACTGCATAAAACAGGCGACTGCATAAGGAGTAGCACAGTAGGCCACCCCATGGGGACTGATTTAAACAATGCATACACTTGACAACAGCACTAGCTGTTTCCTTGCATTTTAAATCTCTGCAAGAACTGTGTTGCTGAGGGAGTTGGAGTAACGAAGCTCCTCACTGTCCCACACATACTTTACACTGAATGTCGTAAACTCATATCTCACTGCAGCAATGTCTTTTTTCTGCAGCTTTTATAGGAGTCTTGTGTGAACAGAACTCATTATATAGTTTCAAAGCCCAAGATCCAATCCTGGCCTCAGCTTGCTACCTTTACAGTTCACGGCACATGTCTGGATGCCATCCAAGCAACCAGATTTAAGCAGATATAAATGCCTTTATCAATTTCTGCATTTAATTTTACAGCATTTATTTGAGTTAAAAATCTATTCAGTTATTCTGCAAAAATAAAAAAATGCAAACTTCTGAACAGTTTTTAACTATGTTTTTAGATGACTAAGATTGTCTGTCTTTTTAAATCTTGAAGGTCTGCAGATACTAAATAGCTAAACAAAAGTGTCATTTTCTAACATCAAACTTACGCTCAAATATGAACTAAAGATTAACAGAGCTCATCACTGATGGAATATTAGAAGCTCAAAGCAAATTAAAATCTAACAATTTTTTTCTATCTAGTTTTAAAATTGAATTACAGACATGGTGGGAGAGTAAGTAAACTTAACAAATAGGAATTTAGAGGAGCTTCATAAATCGAAGAGCATAACAGACATTTAAAATCTTTGTCATATATTTTGTTACTAAAGCATGAAAAAAGTTTTTAAAAAAATTAATCACTGTTAATTATTAACATACCTGATAAAATAGCTTTTCAGTGTTGTTTTGATAAATCTTAAAATTATAGCTCAGAATAACACCATTTGGCTGGGGACTTGGATCCCATTTTAGCCACACGGAATCCGCAGTGTAGTTGGTAATGGTCAAATTCTGGGGTGGAGCTAATGGCACTACAAAAGAGAAATGTTATTGAGTTCCAGATTACAAATAATTCCAGCAAAACCAAACACTTTGGAGAAGCAGGAGAACATATATACTTTGTTACCATTTGTACCTGAACTCAACAGAACAGTACTTCATTGCTGGTTTAATCTTTTTCTTTCTCTTTGGCATGAAACAAATTCCATTAATCTCGAATACATTTTTTAGTCAGGAAGGGATATTCTTGAAGATCTAACAAACATCACTTAAACATCCCCATTGTCAGAGCTAAGACATTTAACAAAAGTCATACTACATGTAGTACTTCAATGTGATATATTTTGCTTTCTTTCATCATATATTGATCGAAACTCTCTCTCTCTCTCTCTGTATATATATATGCACACACACACAAGATGTGTAATTTACCATGCAGGTGAGAGTCGGTCCATGTGAAGGAAATGTGTGAATGTGTCAGAAATATTTCCATGTTTTATAATTTTTAATTACGTGGGGGATGAAGATAAAGGTATTTTTGCTTGCTTCACAATCCCTGACACTTAGTAAACTGTAACACATTCCAAAGGCAAAGGTCATTTCTCCTTGGAGTTATTTTTGTAATCCTATGCAGAATGCAACCTTCTCTTGCACACTGTTGTGGGAGGAGAACTCAGAAAAGACTCCACTTGCAGCGTTCCCTTATTCTGAAAACTCTTCGTGCACAGAACAATGGAAAATGAATCCTTCATCATCTCAGCTCTCTCCAGGTCTGATGTTCTGATCTAAGACGGATGCAGTAACATAGGGCCAATATTTCAAAGTCAGTTATAATTGAATTTGCTCACCTGACTCATCTGTGTAGAACTGAAGCATGGCAGATGGACCAAGTCCTTTTATTGTTCTTGCAGCTGCATAAATGCTGTATAACGTAAATGGTAGAAGGTCTTCCAAGATGATAAAATTATTGGTGGTAGAGAATGAGTTATTCCTTTCTGGCCCAAATAAATTTAAATCATAGCTTATTATAACACCACTTG
This sequence comes from Buceros rhinoceros silvestris, assembly GCF_000710305.1. Classification (NCBI taxonomy): domain Eukaryota; kingdom Metazoa; phylum Chordata; class Aves; order Bucerotiformes; family Bucerotidae; genus Buceros; species Buceros rhinoceros. Next base: position 70,617 of record NW_010426346.1, on the reverse strand, counting down.
GCTTAACAGGAGGGTCCCATGAAAGCGTAACTGAGGTATTTGAGAGATTCGAAAATGTTTTGATTATAGGTGCTGATTCTGGGACTACATGAGGAAATAAGAAAAACAAGGATAACCTCAGAAAAATACGAGGTACAATGACAAATGTGTTTTAGCTATCAGTTAAAGTTGTATCATCTCAACACAGAAATGTGTAGCAGTTGTTTGTGGTGTTGTATAACGAAAGATCTTTAAGTAAGTAACATGAGAAAAATAAGCACAATACTATTTTTTCTTTTACAAAGCTATTATTTGGACTTTTCTACATTTCCTTAGGAATTAAAAAAAATATCTTACCATCTTCATCGGTTCTTATATGCAGACTTAGAGCATGCAGTTCAGAAGATCCTTTATCAGTGGCTGGTGTAATTTTCAGAATGTAATCAGTATATTTCTCCAGATTGTTAAAAATGATGCTTGTGTTGTAAGTAATGAAAGACAGTATCTTATTGGTTCCCAGTTGCAATAAACTTAGAGAAACATGAAAGAAGACTAAGCCATTTGGCTGGGATGGTGGAAGCCAGCTTACATTTACAGAAGATGAAGAAATGTTTTGATAGACCAGATTTTCAACAAAACCATCTGGGACTACGAGAGATAATAAGCAAAAAATAAATACATGGATTTCAGTAATAAATCATCCAAAACCAAACCAGAAATAAAGTATGCTCAAAGTATGATTAGTCTGTAAATCTCATTTGTAATTATTTTGTACAACCTTTAAAAATAATTTATGTTTTGCTATCAAAAGCAAATTATATAAATAAAATAAAATAAAAATAGTCATCTATGTTAAATTAGTTTAACAAAAGAGTACTTAAAGATGGTTTAAGACAATATTTTTATTGTTTGTATCCAAAGAAGCAGCTCATGAACTACATTCTTAGTATTACAAAGCAAAGACTCAGATCAATGTCTTCCTTGCTAAGAAAAACACTGTAGTATTGAAAACAGTTCTTACTGGATTTTTTTAAACTTTGTCATTGTAACAGGAAAATAATTTTAAAGTTAGAGAATATTTAATAAACAGAAGTACTTATATACACTGAACATTAATAAATTTATTAACTTACTATCCTGATCCGTATACACATCTATTATTTCACTGGTTTTGTTTCCATCTCCAAAAGCTGTGCTTGCAGTTAACCATAGAGTATAATGGCTGTATTTTGCCAAGTCATCTAGAACTGCAGACTGGGACATACTGACATCACTGTTGTTACCATAACTTGTGAAATTCTAAAGGAAAACAAAATTGTTCCCATTGAATGTGTTATTTATTCATGGATTTTCCTTTCTAGTTTCCCATTTCAGCCATCACCACACCACCAGATATGATTTACGATAGTGTTCAAAGACATAAGCCTATATTTTGATTCGTAATGAGTTCTGATTTTTACTGAAATACTTAAGTACTTTATGATGTCTATTGTTACTCCTTGTAAGTACCTCAGAGTACACAATTGACTTCTCCTGTTGTTTGTAGTTGTTGAATGCCAAAAAAATGCCAGTTGTTGAAAAAAAGATAGATCTTTTTTTAAAACACAATAAATCTGTGATGTTGCAATGTTTATCCATACTTCATCAAGAAAATGACAAAAAAGTATCATCTTCTAGTTGCTCATAGATTCTATGATCATACATGTGACTGCCTTGCCTGATCTGCATGAAGCAAATCAAAACACTTCTCACATTTTATTCCATTTTTTATGAGAGTAGATCTTACAAAAAACTGACTGATTTTGAATTGAAAACTTCCTGTGGCAGAGATCACACCACGACACTTCATAAACTGTTCCTTTTGCGAGTTCTCCATTCCATCTCCATGGCATTATAAACGTGCCATTATTTCTAATGCAAATGTCCATATCCAGTGGATTGCATTAAACTGGAGAGACAAAATCAATTTCTTTCCTTTCTGCAGTTACTTGCTATCAAAAGGATTGCTCCAGAACCAACTCCCACTTTCTTCTGAACTATATTAAAAAAACCACTAAAACTGTAACTGTATCAGTAGATTAGTGCGCTAGATCAGCTCCTCTGAGGAAGCTATTCCTCCTTAGAATTAACCATTTTGGGAACTGGAAAGAAAAAACATAAGTCAGATTATTTATGTAAGGTCAGCTATACCATGTAACTCAACATGTCAAACACCCACTGCTTTATGGGAACCTGACTTAGATGATGCAAATCAGTTTGGTTCATGATTAGAAAACTCTTGAGAGGTTATGTACCCCATAAACATATTCAGCTACAGTATTGGGTAGGAAGTCAAAGCTTTGCTCTTGATTCAAAGAGTCGGTATCATCCCCCTCTGCCCTGTGGAGCAGATGGCATTGGCAGCACTTCTCGGCAGCAAAGAAGTCCTCCTAATTTTTCTACTAGCACCATTTTCATAGTGAGCTGCATTGTGCCCAACCCCTTGATGAATTGCTTAGTACACATTCCAGTTATTTGGCCTGCCCACTATTCTTGGTGTTACATCTTACTCACACCTTCCATCTCCTTCAAATCAAAGCTAGCTTTAAATTAAATGCTCTCCTAAAAGAGAGAGGCTGTGATAGCAGACTTACTAAAACAGGAGAAGGGTGATTGTAATGCTTGCATATTTAAATTCAGAAATACCATGTATAAACACAGGCATATGAAAAACACATACTGAAAAATGGGTAATATTTCTCTTGAAGAAAGCTCCTACTACAGAAGTCACTGTGATACACTCCACCAAACAGTTGAGTTGGTACTGTGCAAACTCAATAGCTCAATATGCAATCTTGATGTTTGTCACCAAAACATATCAATTTATATACCTATCATAACACCTGACCCATTTTTTGTACAAACAAAATTATTTTATTTCTGCAGAAAACAATAGATAATGCTCTCACTCATTTCGCTGAAATTTTTATACCAGTAACTGAAGACCTAGTTTGCCTACAGTCAGTAGTGGTCCCGTAACATAGGAAATTAGACAGTTTGGCAAAGAAAATGTAAGCCTTCATTTTGAATGCAGAACAGAAGCCACACAAATTGGCGGTATAAATTTCTATATCCACTCCTATAAACAGACTTAAAGCATGCTGTTAGGTTTGTCTGAAAGATTAGGTTAAGTCGACTTCAGTCAACTAAGTCAAAACTAAGAAATTCCACCTTAATATATGACTTTCTTCTACACGTAGCTGGAAGCTCACGTTATCTTCACATAAATAACTATAAAAGGTGGGAGGAGCTTTGCTTTATACTTAGGTGTAAAGGGTAAGATATGAGAAACGGAGGATCAAATTCTAAGGTTTTAATCAAACTTTCTGATTCTCAAGCACAGTACAACAGAAAATACCTTCTGACCCAGAAGAATAATTCCTGTTGTTATTGTTATTAGTTATTATAATTATTAATAATTAGTAACAGATAATAATATCTAATAATAAGATTTAAAAACCCCCTTTAATTCTCTGAGTATTCAAGGCAAAAATGTCAAAGGTACCACATAAAATTTTGAATCTAGATTTAATGGGATTTTATTGGTACGAACAGCTGAAAACCCAACTCTTAGTTTAAAAAGCATACCTTTACAATTTAGTCAGCTGTCTGGCAGTTAAGGACTCAGTGACCCAACATGGACGCTATAACAACAAGCTTTTTGGTCGTTCAACAAAAACTGTTTTAAGAGGTAGTTCCCTTACTATGAGTAGCCCAAGGACTGGGAATTACCTCAAACTTCTATAGGACAAAATATCAGAAAAGAATGAACACATAATTAAGAGTAAGGGTGAGCAGGAAGAACTGTGTGGGTTCAAACTAAGAAAAGATGAAACTTGCACTAATTGTACCCTGGGGATAGAACACTATAGGAAGTTTTACAATTAACTGTGGCTGCAGATGAAAGCAAACAGCTTAGGATCTTTGGCTACAGCTGAAGAAATTCTTCCTTCTGTCCCTTTCTTCATCCATACATGAAAGAAGTTTTGACATAGCAAAGTATCAAATTATTAAAAGCAGCTAAGTGTAAGCTATACACACAGGCCATGAAAGCATCAGCAGAAAGTGGTATCTTCACCTCAGGAAGTGGCAGAATTTTCCACTGACATAAAGCTGTAATTAGTAGTATACAGACAACACAGCGCTGCTGTTCTTCACTGTTAACATTTTTTCCCCTGTTCTCGTTCCTTCTTTAGGTTCATTGCATTGCACTGTTGTTTGGAGTTAGAGTACCACATACTTTGTCAGTCAGGTGAGAGTGGTGACACTATGATGGCTAATCCAAGCCATCCCTCAAGGAGCATAATGAACACTGTTCCAGTACCAATCTGAGTGCATATATTTTCTTTTTTTTTCACTTGCATCCCTTGTCTGCATCGTGAGGGCAGACCAAGCTGAATTTCACTCTGAACTGTATCCAGTCACATTTGCTTTGGCTGGCTTGAAGTACAGGGGTTGGATTATTTGGGGTCTAATGTTCAGTCTCTAGAAGGGCGGTGGGCTTTTTTTTCTACTTAGCTCCTAGTTCCCCTGTCTAGTTTGGGAGAGCAGGACAGATGTCATCTGTACTGAAAATTCTACCCTGGAGAACTTTCTCCAAGCATAAACTTATATTTGTAATTAACATCTTTCCCACTTCCTTGCTAATCAAAACACAAATATAGAGAGATTGAATAAAAAGAGTTTATTCAAGTCAATGATATCTCTCATAGATCAGTATTTAGCAATGAGCCAATTACTTCCACAGATGTTTTTACTTCTTTCCTTGATAAGACTGAGAACACGGGCAGTATGATTGCTTCGGGCAAGGCACCATGGTCCCAAACTTGCAAAGCTGCTATAGCAAACAGTGAAAGCTTGAACTGTAGTAATCCAGCAGTGCCACAGAGAAGTGATGTGAACAATGTCACCTGTGTAGGAAGTGCCCTTTGTCAGAATATGTGCCATATTTTTACTTCACTGGGGCAGGGTAGTGAACATAACCCAAAAAGTAGCAATTTCCCTAGACCTATGGCAGCAGCAGATGAAAGATAAAGCTGAACTTGAACCTAGCCTAGTGCAAGTGATGGTTTCTTCTATTTGGCTACCAGTCATTCCTCCCTTTCTGACACTTTTTCTCTTACAACCTGTCAGCATTCCCATAGAAAGAGCCCACTACTCATCTACCAAAATCCTCATATCTAATCTCCATCACTGAATTTTTCCTTCTGCTGTTCTGGGTCTGAATCCTAGGTCTGAGCATCCCAGGCCTTCTGACTGGACAGCCGTAGTATGAGCTTTCATGTAGACCTGTAAAGCAAAGAAACTATACATTATTTTTCTGCCTTACGAAGGTATGTAACTTTATTTTTCTTTTTAAAAGAAAACTGGTTTTCCTGCAAGTTTCTGCATTATGTCAAGGAGTAAACTGCATCCTTTACCTTAGCTGTCTTTTTTTCCCCCTCTAAACAAAATGCTTTACTATGCAGCTACTAATTTACTGTTTTTAATACATTCATAATCAGTGCTGTATATTAGTTAGGTTTTAATATGCCTGAGGAGTTAGAGAAATGTGAGAAGTGAGAACTTGAGACAACAAAATAGCACTAGTTTTAGTTATGACTTTTATAGCTAGTTCAGATTATGACAGCTTTAGAAGATATTAATTTGCTTGATATTCTTCTGCCAGGATGGTTTTTCAGGGATCTCGAAGACTTGGACCCCTGTTAGTATGTCTTAACAAAGAAGTACATGAAAGACTGGCAGAGAATGGCTGCCTACAGCAGCACGTCTGAGAAGGTGGGGTTCCTAGAAATGTGAAAAGTTCATCTACTTTAATTCTTCTGTATTATTTCTCAAAATGAAAATGTGTGGATAAACATAAGCAAACTGGTGGCCAAGGTGCAGATTAGTCCAGCTAAAGATTATTTCTTTCCAAATGTGTGCAATACAAAATTTACCAACAGACTACACGGTCATACTTCTGTTACAGATAGTTGTAAGCTGTATGTGTACATACACTCACTCATACAGCTTACAACTGTCTGTATATGTCACATATATATACACATAACAGGCTGTTTTTCAGACATGCATTTCTCTGTTGTAAAAAGAGTAATATAAAATACGTCACAGAAACAAGCAGGAGTTATTTTCTTCTCCTGTTTGAAATCTGTATTGAACTCAAAGGAATGCCAAGGTACAAGAGCAGG
>NW_010426346.1:0-64265 GCF_000710305.1 Buceros rhinoceros silvestris | reverse complement strand
CCTGCCACACCAAACGGTGAATGGGAAGGCATGTGAAGGGCAAAGGGAGTTAAGGGGAGTTTAGGAGTGGATCACAATTTGAAAGATTAATGGTGATCTCCCATGGCCTGTGAGAGACAGATGCAACAGCAGCTGAAATCTATCTTCTGATGGCAGAGTGTTGGGTTAAAAATCAAAGCTGAAAGGGCAACAATGGTAGCTTCCTCACCTAGAAGCAGAGCTACTGTCAGTACTTTTCTGCCATTCAGCACATAACATACCAAAGCAGTGGTAACCTCCATCCATGCCACCATCTTTTTCTTGCCCAACTACATCACAAAATAATGAAACTGGACCCTCACCTTGCTGATCCAATGCTACTATGCTCCATCTTCCCTATCTTCCTCTTTTATTTCCAGAGTCCTGGGCACATCCAGAGGGATTTTAGCTCTCAGTGTATCAGTTTCACCTTGCTCATTCATCTCAGAGTTCCACTCTCCTAATGGCTGGAATGTCCAAGTCCAAGTCCACAGTCCTCCTCTAAAATTGCCTGAGTTGTCTGAGAATTAGATAAATGCAGGCGCTCTTCACAGGATGGGATAGTTCATGTGATGTACTGATGTAAAGGTTTCTCCAGGGACTTGTTAGGCTAAGAAAAATGTTGTTGGTATAGCAGTGTGTGCAAGCAGAGTCTGAAAGCGCTGAAGTGTAGCCCTAATTTCAATCTCATCAGAATGTGAGTTCATGGCATGGTCCTGCTTGTGTCTGAAACTATGTAAACAGAGCCTGGCAACCACACAGCTTCACAGAAGTCAGAGAAGTGTATACACTGAAGTATGTCAGCAGTTACTTGGTCACAGGTATTTGTAAAAATTGTGAATAATTTTTTTTAGTTATCCTCAAACACATGCATACCTCACTCTAGACATATCTTGAGCATAAAGTTATGCAGTAGAGGCAATTTTTCATGCATTAGTTTCTTCATGAGTTTATCGTGCTTTCATTTCTTTCACATCTGGAAAGCTTGTGACCAAAAACCTGTAAAGGAAGCTTATTTCTTCTTATTATATTTCTGTATCGTAATCCATGCTTAGAAAGGAGAACAGAAAAACTCTAGATACAGTTAATAAATGTGGTGCATAATTAAGGATGAAAGCAGCAACAAAAAAAAAACCCCTACATGGAAATGTGCATATCACCCCAAAATTATAAATAACATTTTATTTGTCTTTTATGCTCTAAGTTGTGGTTGTCAGTATCTTTGCTTCAATATACTAAACAGTAATTTTCTTTAGAGAGTAACAAAAATACAAAATAATAATGTATTCACTACTTCAATGCTATCTTCTTATTTATTAGTACTGTATAAACATGCATTAAAAAGTAAAAGCAAGACCGTTACAGAAATTTATTCAAACTGATAGTTTAAACTACAATAAACAGTCTTAAGGATGTGCAGTGAATGTAATGGGTCTTGTGTCTATCTATACACATTGTGCATATATATGCTTTAGATGTGTGTGTATATATGTGTACATATGAACATTGCAACATGGATTATTACACAAAAACTATTTGCTTTAATGCTTATTGATACGAATGTCCAATGAGATACATAATGCAACACATATGATTACAAGATGTACTTCTGCACTGTAAGTTAAAAAACTGCCTAGGGATAAAGGAAATATGAAAAAACAATATGTTGGTAACTATAAAATTAATTTATTCTCTAATGAATTATTAGAATAGTTTATTAAATTCTGTGAAAGAAGAATATCATCTTACCTGTATGAATATTCCCGAATTATTTTTGAAATAAACTGAGTAGTACAGTATATTTCCATTAGGCTTTTCAGGAGGAGACCAGAACAGCATGATTGATGTGGATGTAAGGTTTCTGTACACAACATCTTTCGGTGGGTCACTTGGTGCTGGAAAAAATGTTGTTTTAGCACACCTAACTCAGTTTTGAGTTAGGTTATATTTTAGTCCCCAAGAAATATCCACTATAGATTTGGCAATGTCCTGCGTCAAATTAAATGAATTATTGATTATGGTATGAAAAATGCTTCTGGAAATTATGAAATAAACTAGTAGACCAAAATAAATTTTTAAAACACTCTTTTTTCAAACACATTTCTATTTAGCTGCACTTGTAAATAGATACTCTGTTCTTACAGAATTTGTCCTGTACTTGCTGCTTTGGGCACCTGGAAAGTCTAATTTGCAAGCATGGAAGTTGGCAGCATTAGGCCTCTATGCTCCATACATAGTTAACAGGGGAAAAAAAGGATTTGTTTCAGAAAACCTAAATTGAAAGCTTTTTTCTGTCTTTGCTGACTAGAAACAGAATTTAGGCTCCCAGCTCATGTAGGTAAACCAGATACTTAAGTTTGGACAGTATGATCATTTCTGTTTCTTCCTCTTTCCTCAGCCTATTAAAAGTGCAGGAAGGACTCTGGAAGTCTTCTTCAATTAGCCTCTCCTACACCATAAAGAATAGCGGCACATGATGCTTCTCAGTAGCACAGTGATGTAGGAGAGTCAAATTCAGTTCCTTAATTCAGCCTATGAGATTTTAAATCCATATTTCTCACCACCCAAGGAAGTGTTTTACAGAATATGCAGTACAGAACACTGTAAGTTATTTTCTCTCTCTTGTTTGTGCTGTTCCAGATTGTATAAAACACTAAAACATTAACTGAAGTCAAGCAGTTTCTAAAAATCCTGCCTGACTTTTTAGTCAGTTCATGTTTCCATAACAGCTTCAATAACAAAGACTGGAAATACCTACATCCTGATGATTTAGAGTCTTTTGAGGGATGGCTTGGATAGACATTAATCCTGCCAGTGTTTGTATGTTGGAAAGTCAGTTTATCTCTTCAGGATGGTTCTGAAATATGCCTGCATACTATCCATTTTGGATCAATATAGCAATATAATTGATGGGAAAGCCAGAAGCAACTAAACCAAATTACTTTCGAAGCACAGTACATAGTATAATCACTTAAAAGTCATTTACTTTGTTGAAAGCATGAAATCATTAAAATAGAATAAACAGATTGGTGTACACTTATAAATTTCATCTTCAAATTAAAACCATCTCAGACTTGTGAGAGACTCTAAATTGTATTTTACCTGTCAGAAGTTGCGTCACAACAAGATAAAGCAAAGAGCTATTAAAATATATTATAAAATTAATCTGATTTATTTAAAAATGTAAGATTAAAGTATTTTAATCCTATCTGTCTTGAAGGGAAATGCAAAATTTTGCTCAGCTAATTAACAGAAATACCATCATAATTTTATAAAGTCATAGATATGTGTACACATATAGGCACACACAAACAGACAGGTAGTATGTCTCTTCTTGACCAGTCAAATGCCACTTCTACTTCAGTAGCTTTATTAACTTAAATAAAGCTGTCAGAATTCCAGGGCTGAATGAAATCAAAGATAAGCTTACCTCCTTCAGAAGTTCTGAATGTTATAGTATCACTTTTTATGTTCCCATCTCCAAATCTTGTACTTGCTGTTAGGTAAGCACTATACTCATAGTTATTTTCCAGGTCTGTGAACTGCAATGATGTTTCTGTTACATTAACAATTCTTTTTGACACTTTATTCCTAAAAAAAAAAGGATTTTGTTATTTATATATACTCATAATTTCTGTATGTATACAACATATGATATAAAATCGAAAAATGTAATATTGTGGTATATACAAATATCATAGGCTTTAAAAAAAGACTGGGATAACTTTTGTCTTTTATGTTGAACAGCTCACTTTTGTACTGTTGCATCACAATAGGGCCTTGATTTTGCTTTTAAAAATCTCACATAAACCACACCAAAATCTAATTGTAAATTGCATTGGCAAAGACAATGATTATATTGAATATCAGGGAGGAGCATATCCATCAAGTAACTGCTATCAAATGGTTATGTGGTACCCTTGGGAAGGACACAGCAGAGCATAACTAAACTGTCTCCCTGGACAGGAATAGCGAAATATAAAAAGATTATAGCAGGGAGCACGGCCTACTGCGACTCTGTGAAATTGGTCAGAAGGCTGAAGTTATAAATGGAATAATAGAAGATGATATGGAACAGGAATTAGCTGGTGCTGAGTTAATTCTGGTGGAATGTAGCAGGGGATCAGAATGGAACTCTAGTCAGGTCAAAACCCACCTAGAAAGACTGTAAGATGTAACATTAATAAAACACTGGTATTAGCATAGATATGAAATGATTATCAGAAAGTAAAATAAGATATAGAAATAGCTAACTTGAATTCAAAAGGTCTGCTATTCCTCATTAAATTAATTTAATCCTTTATGAAGAAAATAGCAGGAAAAAAAGCTAGCTAAAATTCTATCCCTGTACACATTTCTGTGAGTGCGTTCCCTATATTTGTAAAGAGATTTCATACAAGGATGATAATTTCACAAGTAAAACTGAGTATTTTGCTCCAGAGTGAGCTCTTCACAAACAAAATGGTGAGTTTTAATTCTTTAAAAAAAAAATAAAAATGGGGAAAGGCAGATTCAAAATTATTGGATAGGCTGGTTTTCATCCTTTGATAAATGAATGAATGCTCCATTAGCAAAGGTGACCATCTGATACTCCTGAAATAAAGTTACAGTAACAAAAAATTAGAATGAGAAAATGTATGAGAATGAAAAAACTAACTTCTCCCTATTCCTTTCATATTTTGAGTGGAATGTCTCTTGACATGGGAAACACTCTTAGTAACAGAGAAAGTTTACCACATTTATATTTTTCCCAAACTTCTGACATTTTGAATAATCAGTAAAGAGACACAAAAGGTTGCAGCTGAAGTTATCAAATTCTATACAAAGAAAAGAGAAGTTTTCTTGGATCTTTGCCCAGTACATTCTTAGTATGGAAAACTATAGCTGGTTATAATCTAAGTAAAAAGAAAACCTACAGCTTAGTGTGCAAACACATCTACGTTGAGTAATTGCATTCTTACAACATCTCACTTGCCAAAAAAAGTTTTCACAATCAGGCATAGCTAGGAGGAAGAACAAAAGTTTGAGGTGTTTCAAGAAAAGCCAATTTTCTGTTTGGAAACAACCGAGACTGCAATCAAACTAGTAAGAAAACACTGAGCAAAGTGAGTGCAGTCTTCACAGACAATGAGAAAGTACCTAGCAGAATAAGATAAGCCAAGGAATTTTAATGAAGAACAATAATCTTAAGTTTCAAAAGAAATCTTTCCAAACTCAGGCAAAAGAGGTTCCAAGAAATTGCATATTTTCACTTGAAAAAGACAAGTACCATATTTTCTTAAAAATCTGTACCTCAAAATAGATGTAGTAAGTAATTATCTCACAAAAAATTTGCGGAACAGGGTAATGCCAAAAGGGAACAGCTTTATACAATTCAGCAGTTTTTGCAGACAGGAACTATGAGTTTGTAGACTTAAGGCATGCAGAAAGTTGCTTTGCTACCTGCTAGCACCTAAACACCTTGTCCTGTGACAAATTCCATGAAAGCTAATAACGGTGAAAACATTACAGGTATTACCCTTTCTATTCTAGCAGTCAGGGATTCTTGGTCCCAACTCATTAAAGAAAGGTTAACAAATTCTCTGTAACTGTTGTAATATATTAAAGAGAAGGAAAATTTATTTAACACCTGTGCTAACCTCCCTCTCTGCTTTATTGAGAAACTCTGGGATTAACAATCTCCTCCAAAATATACTGAATGCCTCGCAAAAACAGCAACGCTGCCATAGTAGTTTGCCTTGTCAAATCTCACCCTGCAATGCATTTTATGAAATTGTATAGACAATTCTGTTAAATACTTAAAAATCCTCTCTTTCCCCCCTACCCCCACCAAAGGAAGGATTGAAGTTGTGGCTCTTTGAAAGCAATAGATTTTCTGCAATGTCCTTGCCTCAAGATAATACCTAATGCCTCTCTAATTTTAGACGTGGCACAGTAAGGACAGATAAGACAGAGCAACAAGAATAGAGAAGGAAAAAAGACAAGGCTTACTGCAAAAAGTTATGTGGCTGCTTAATTCAAATATTTACAAAGATGGATCAATTAACAGGTTTTTAAAAATAATTCTTATTAACTCGTCATAATAACAAAAGCATTAAGGTTTAAGGCAATATAAGGATGAAAAGCTGTATTACCTCAAGTCTTTGAACACAGCTGGTATTAAAACCATAATCCTTATTGTGATTTAACTCTTTCCTAGCTAGAGGGTAGTCTTTAATTTAATTTTTGTGTGTGTGTGGTTAAAGAGCACCAGACCTTGCCAATACAGTAGAAGAAACAAGACAAACCAAATTTAACTTTTCTGGAAAGAATAGTTCACTCCTGTTCATGTTATCATCAACTTAATGAAAAGCTACCCCAAAACTATCAAATAACATTAAAATAGTAAATATAAGCTCAATAGTATGTTTATAATGACTGCTGATTTGCACATCTGGTTTACATCTCGTAAGATGCACGTTTGTATTTGCTTCCTGCACCTTAGTAGTGGCAATACGCAGCATAAATGCAATACATTAAAAGTGATCAGTTACAAAATCTTCTCGCTCTCATTAGAATTGTTACAAAGGTCTTTGAAGAGGTGTCACCTTGCTAAACTAAACTATGTTATGCAGAAACTATGACAGAATCTGCAAGTTCTAAAATTACAGAACTCCTTTATGAAGGTGAAAAAAGATCCCAGGAAGGATGAGAGGAAAAAAAAATTAGGGAAAAACAAAGGGTAGATAAAAAATAAAAATGAAAACAACACAGTAAGTGAAAAATATGTTAAAAAATACTTGTTTGCTATAAATATAAATGCAAAATATAACAGTAAACATAACTGATAACATATTCAAAGACACTTAACATTGCTCTTACATACTTTACTCAAAAGAAAGCAATATTTCTCTATTTTAAGTCTGTTTCAAATGTCCTTAATAATTTAGCATAGGCTTGTGCCCTCCCCTACAATAGGCCTAATCAGAATATAACGAAATTAGTCTCCATGCTCTAATTTAAATTTGAATTCATTTACCATAAAATAACCTTTAGAAAAATGTTGAAAATGTTTACAAAATATTTAATACCCCAAGCTACTACATTATATCTGGATTGTATATAGAAAGGGCTAGTATTTTAAGTGCAGAATGAATATTTGTTCTCCAAAAACGTGTAATCAACACATAGTGTAAGAAAAACCCAACATTCCTGATAGGCTACAGATCAATATTATTCCTCAGAACTACTTCCAGAAAATCTTACCAGACGTAAACTGTGTAATAGAGGATAATTCCATTTGGCTCCAGTGGAGGTTTCCATGACAACTTCACAGTGACACCCGACAACTGTTTTACAGAGAGCGATTCTGGAGGAGAACTCGGAGCTAAAAAATGCAAGAACAGGACACAATATCTTGTTAAACTGCTAAGATTGATGGGATGTGAGGCATTCACAAATAAGTTTTTAATTATTTGTGATGGAAAGTGAACTTTGTACTACACCGGTACAGTATCCATCAACTAATGTTAAGGCACAGCTTCTTTTCCTTTTTCTGACAGATGATAAAAGAAGATTTTGCATGGTGGTGTTAGAACATCTGTTTCTGTGATTCAATGGAAAAAGTACTTCATGAGAAAACAGAGCAACGGGTAGGTCACAGTGATTCACCTACTGTCCAAGTACATTGCTGTAAATTTTTTCCCTTCTAATAAAAGCAAGAGCTTTATAGGTATGAACACATGTAAAATACAGCAAAATAGTTCCCCTGGGGAAAAAAAGATGCTGTAAAGAATTCTACAAAGCACCAAAAGGTGGAAAAATGGATAAGCATGGCATTGAAAGATGATAAACATGTGGGTTATTAGGCAGTGGTAAAATCTATTCACTCCATCAAATAAGGACCATATTCATACATTTAACGTATCACGTGGCATTAGTTGAGACCCTTAAAATTCATTTTAAGATGAACTCTGCGTGACACCATATAATCACTGGGCAGGGAAACAACGCAAGTAAATGTTAGACCATGTTTCATTTCATTCTAAAGTATATATAAATATTGCTGAGGAAAAATATACTCATGTACGCATAAGTGATACTGCTTTACATTAGCATGTTATTAAGAAGTCAATCTCCATCTTAATTCATGGATATATGTATCACTATGAAGTAGTATTAGAATTACTTTTGTTTTTCTCAAATTAAACCAAAGAGCATCATGCACTAAAAATTCAGGTCATAGCTGTAGTCATGCATGAAAATTAAGAATATGAGCATAGCTATTAGCAAATCTATGAAACATTTGGTCTGAACCTTGGAACACTGTGTTCCTGTGAATAAAGAACATGTGGTGTATTATAAATATTGTTGTTTTTCAGTTGTTCCTTCTTTCACTGTCTCAAAAGTTGGCATAAAGGTTTTAGAACTCTGTATGTTTCAGAAAAAAAATATTTTTCATGAACAAAGGTTCACTGAATTCAGTGAATGTCTGTATTTACTAGTGAAAAATGGTGACAGCTGTATTTAGTGTTTTACTTGTTATATTATCCTCAGTGGCTATATAATAAAAGATCTGTCATACTGTGAACGTCATGTCTTTTGGGACACGTGTAGTTCATTTTACAGTTCTTATTCAGAGGATATTTTTTTGCTGAAGAATAGAATCTACCTTGCTGTAAAGAAAAAAAATCTTAATGCAAAAGATAGATTTATTCAAATCAGCTGCTCTCAGTGTGCTCCAGCAACATTCCTCCTGAGCAAAGGTTTATTACTGACTGTGAATGTGAGCCCACCAACACCTCAGAGATTTACAAAGAACCACTATCATCAAAAGCTGGATCTTAAGCTAGTCAGTGCTCCCTAAGACATGAAAAGAGACTTAATTTGGGAATGGCTGGTGGAATGTTTGTGCCAATGTCACTTTAGTCCACATTCCCAGAGACTTCTTTCCTAAGCAGTGGAGAGGGACAGGTATGGGCTCCTCCAAAGTGTGAGTCAAAGCACTTAAGTTAACATTCTGGTTTGAAATTTTTTCAGGATTCCCCTTCCAGAAACTAGAGAGGGTATCAATGATAACTTCCCGCTACTAAAGTAGGTAGTCAAAGTGCAAATATTTTGTGGTTCCTTTGCTGATTTGTGACCTACTGTACTAATTAGTAGGGGATGCAATGACTGTTCTACCCTCAGCCTGCAGTGCAGAACACTCCCCTGCTCAACTTGAAAGTCCAGTACTACAGATGATGGACTTTGAGCATTTCTGTAATATTAATAATTCTACATTTCTATATATGCATGCAGATTTCTGGAATCTTCTAAACAGATGCACCAGAAATGTCCCTGGACCATTCAAACTGTCTTTAGATGGTTTTCCCTTTCTCCAGCTCGCATATGTCTGCAGAAACAAACACAATATTTAATCCTGCCATGTAGTGTACTAGATTACAATGTTAGTAAATTAAGATTCTCCAAATTCATAAGGTATTGGTAAGATCAAATGTCCATGCACAACAATTGTGCCATTTCACGTAGCTTGTACCAGCAAATATATTAAATATCAGATAGATAGATATAGACAGACAGGTAGATGAGTATGTTTGTGTGTAGATAGATATGGATATCAATACAGAGATAAAATTGCAAAAAATGTATATAAAACCTACACATATCTGACATCAAGTGTAAGATCAGTTTAAGACTAAATGCAGACAATGATACATTGCACCTTCTGGTCTGACTTACCATCTTCATCGGTCAGTATATGCAGAGGTGAACTACGAAGTCCCTCCCCCGTTGTGGTACTAGCAGACACTTCTACAGTATATTCTGTATATTTCTTTAAATCTAAATAAAGAAGAAGAATTCAATAAACCAACCATTAAGTGGCCCAAATTGGGGTTTTTAATGGTCCATAAGTACTTCTGAAGTGCTGAACAGCCTATGACTTACACTGGTCTGTGTCTTTAGAGACCAAAATAAACATTAGGAAAACTTGAACACAAAAAGTATTTTGCATGAACAAGAGAGGCAAAGCCCTAATTACCATTTTATACTGCATATTCCAAGAATGCTTTACAGTTTGTCCTTGGCTACACTCTGAAAATTAACTAGTGAGGGCACTGAACTCACAGCATTAACTGCTGTGTCATGCGTCAGTAATAATGACAAAACAGAAAAAGATCGAAAGGTGAAGGGAAAGTATTTATTCTTATCCAGAATAAGATCAGAAAGATACGTAGGTGACTTGAGTGTTTACTTTGTTACTGTGATAGGTATGAAAAAGAATGCTACTGAAGTTCCTTGCACTTTAAACATCTGAAATACAATGAGACGTATGTTAGACTCTGTAAATGCATGGCCCATTCCACCACATTACAGCAGGACACAACAGGCTATTTCTCAGGACAGGTAGCATATAACTTTATATAAGGACAAGAAGGCTCAGGTCCAACGAACAAACTAATTGATCTGCGTCAGTCTATTGATCCCTTCTCAGAACAATCTATGGCTGCCCTAAGTTCCAGATCATTATATACTGGCCTGTAACAAGTAGTGTCAGGAGAGTAGTGTTTATGACTCTCTGCTCGGTTCCATTAGTCCTGTTGAGATATATTGTGTAGGTCTGTATGATTCCATTGGGAACGGATGGTGGAAAAAATGATAATTCAATTTCCATAGATGAGATGTTCCTATAGGTTATGTTTTCTGGTGCGCAATCAGGAACTAGAAGACAAAATTTAGACTCACAGATTTTAGTCAGTTTCTTTGATTTATTAAGCATTTTCTTAAACTAGTTTAAATGAAACACATTGTAAACATTTGGATTTTTATCCTAATTTTTTGTACAAAATAGATTTTAAAAAAGACTGAATTGGAAGATCAAAAACGTAACACAGTGACACATAAACAACAAGGTACAGGTCATTTAAAAAAAAATTTAAATCACCTTAACATGCCAGATGAAAAAAAATCTGGACCATGACACTAAACTTCCCTTTTAACACCCCATAACTACAACTGCAGCCCTCCAAGTTAGCCAGGAATATAGCTAGGAGATTTTCCATGTTGTCCTGCCATAATTTACACTTTGTATCAGCAACCTGCACTTTCTTCCATTTTCTTGGGTGATCTATAGAAACCGTATGAATACTTGTATGGAAGAAAAAAAGGAACGCTAACATTTTGCTATAAGGGCCCTGAAAACATCCTCCTTCCTGGAGGTTTGACTGCTGGGGCTCAGGGCCAGCTTAGCAATAGCGTAGCTGAGAGCTGCCTCCTCCCTGCTGGTGACATGTTCCCAGGCAACGCTGCAGTGAGGCTGCAGGCAAGGGCTGACCCTGGGAGCTGCTTTCAGCTAGGACTTTTGTGCTTTGCCCCTGTTTGAGCTACAGCTCCTGCTGCATCGCTGCCAAGGCTGTGCTTGGCCATGGACCCACTGATCTGTAGACTGACGTTGCAGTCCGACCTCAGCTTGGCCCCACAACTACAGACCTGCCCAGCTGTCACTGGGCTGCATCTGACTTGATTACTGTCACTGAACCTGCTAACTCACTTTCCTGGCTCGACCTCAGACCTACCTCATCAACATGGAGTGTTTGTCAATCTGGGCCCCAGGCTGCCCCTGGCTGCCATGCCCTGACCTACTCCCTTCACTGGGGATTAGTGGGACAAGTCCTGGCTAGTGAGGCCCCTGCCCTGCTGGCCCAGGGAACCCCTTGGCTCTTGTCTACCCATCCCTTACAGAGCATCTAGCCCTTGCTGTGTCATGGGCTGGGTTTCGTGTGCATGTGTCTGTCTGTCCCCAGACAAATACAGAGGTATGTTTTCCATTATCCAAAACTGGACTGGTAGCAAAATATATCTTATTCCAGAAAATCACAATCACACAATGACAGCACAATTTGCCCAAAAGGTCAAACAAGGAATGGACATGTTTTCAGGATGCCTTAAAAATGCTTATAAATGTACTGACTTTGCTAAAACTCTGCAATAAAAAGGCTAAATAATTTCTGCTTAAGCAATATCCAGAAAGGGGATAAATGCCATGAAAGGCAATAAAATCAGCTCACAGTTCTGTCTGCTTTCATGGTAGAATGGTAACAGAGAACTCCGAAGAGCTCTTCAAACACACCAGCCCACTAATAGGTTGTGTTTCCCTCAAAATGCTCTGTTCCCAAGATCCTCCCTTGGTTTTGTTCTTCTCATCTAAGAAGATGTTTTTGCAGCTTCACATCTCTATCACAGGAATTAATATTTTTGTTCCAAGCATCAGGGGAGTCAGGCACTGAGAAAGAACTATCTGTCTTAAAATAAAACTTAGACAAAAGATGGATGTCTAAGTTAAGAAGAGCAATAAAAAAGGTTATGTCTAAGGACATTGTATCAGTTGGGCAGATGCCTACATACCTATGATATCTGACCCCAAAAAATCCTCAAAAGCAGCATAATGGCAGAACTAGCTTGGTGCTTCTATTATGGCTACTGTTTCATGCAAATGAAAAGCTAGGTGTTTGTGTACCCATTCCTTAAGAGCTTGAGTTGTTAGTGAGGCCTAGACCACAACTACTTCACATCGGAAAAATCAAAAGTTCAATTCAGAAACAAGGAGGTGAAACAGCTCATGGTGATTCCACTGTGTCTTAAACAATCAGGGAGCCAGAGCATTTCCCTGCCCCTTCTGAGAGACATCAGTTTTTTCATATCTTTTCTCACTAAGAAAAATGTTATAAATAGAGCATGATTCATTCCGGGCTATCTCTAGATATAGATAAAGTAGGCAGTTGTCTGAGGTAGCAAATTGGTAAAGATGGCAAAAAGCCCCCAAAAAAGGATGATCATCATGCCGGTGGTACCTGGATATGGCCAAGTCCTACAGGAAACCAACCTTCATGTCTGTCTCCCCAGCCACCTTTCATTCTTGAGTCTACAGTTTAACCCAAACATTCCACCATGTAAAGCATTATCTTCAATTTTTTCTCCATACCTCTCTTACTAAGCTCCACTGAAAATGTAATGACCCTTTGTGAATATTTTACATTCCTTTCTCTACCTTGTCCAACCTTACAGTTACTTTTTTATTTAAAGTCTCTTCCTATGCCTGTTACACCTCTTTAATGCTCAGCCTCCCCAGTCCTCACTTCTAAATTTACTTTTGTTTCTTGGAAAAATGTCATCTACTCTAATCCTCTGCTATTTTGTTTTATCTGTACCTTCTCCAAGATATTTCTAGCACCATAAACAACTTTGCCTGCTACAAAATAGCACTTATCTGTGAATTCTGATATTTTTTTTTTAACCATTAGGATTGAATTCTTATAAAATCTTCAAATTGTATTCATTTTTTGAAAGCCCTCCTTTCCCATAAAAAATATTTTCCCACAAGACACATGGAATCTTAACAGACAAATAGTAAAATACATGAAGTCCATCAGGCATAAAACTTTCCACTGTTTTCTTTACTTCTTTTTCTTAGTATTTCCTTACTTTTGCTTTGTGTATAAAAGAGAAAACAGGGTTCAAACTTGCTGCTTTGCAAACCAAACGTATTTTTAAATTAATTAAACTGATCTCTTGGTCATCAAAAGTCACCAAAAAGCAGTTGATTGTGGAAAATTTACATTTAAAAAACCCCTATATACTCACCAGTTTCAGAAGTTCTCACCAGAAGTGGGAAAGATGACTGATTCCCGTGACCAAGTCTGGTGAATGCCCTTACAGAGATGTTGTAGAGAGTATATGGCTTCATTTCACTGAGTGATATACTTGTAGATGAGGCATTTTTAATAAATAATTCATTAGAATCACTGTACAGAACTTCATAGTGAGTTATGAGACCATTAGGCTGTTCAGGTGGTAACCATCTCAGATTTATTTCTGTTGCAGTTACATTTATTAACTCTACATTTTGAGGTGGGGATTCTGGTTCTGTAATACAGAAATCAAAGAAAAGAAAAAAACCTCTGAGACTTTCAATTAACTGAAAATAGGACTGATCTCACAAACCTACCAGATCCTAGCAGTTAGATGAGCTAACAGTACCAGCAGGGTTCCCTCACTCTTCTCTCAGTCACTCATTCTCTCTCCTTCTCAAAGCCTTACCACTTTTTATCTCAGATGTCTTCTTTTCCACTCACAAAACCAGGCATCTTTTTGCATCCCAGACACTTTAGCTTTTTTTGGAATTTCTGTTCTCATGCACTTATAAATCTCCAAAACTGCATTTATACAGAAAAAATTTTCTCTGCATGATCTCATGCAGACATACTGATTCTTCAAATTCTCTCACTCTCTTTCTCAAATTCAGGTTCTCCAAATTCAGCTGAACGTCCTCTCACTGCTTTCTTCTTAAATAACCACCCATCTTATTTCACTCAACCAACCATTGAACCAAGAAAGGGTCTGTATGCACTGTAAATATATTCCCTTTAGTTACTGATACAATTGCTCAATGATAACCATGAAGACCCCGGTGTAAATCTCGCATGCACTGGTGTGAAGAGCACACACAAAAGACGTCCAGCTCTTGGATAGTGTGTTCGCTAAATCTACTTGTAACATGAGTTCATGTGACTTCAGTGAGCTAATAATGCATGGAAGTGTTGAAGGAGTAAGTGGGCTGCTCTGAATATCAACCTTGATTACTCTGAAGGCTTCATCACTTCACCCATGAAATAACCCATCTATAATTTTTTTTAAAATGCACTAAGATTGATGATGTCATTTAGTTTGTGTACAAATACCTATATCCAGATATTACAGAATTTATAATAATTTTTTTTGTTGTTCTAAAGTTCTCACAAACCACTGTCATTGGTTCTGAATGAAACCACTTTCACTGATTTCTGAATCTGTGAATGAAGAGTGTTAACTGTAACAGATCGCTACCCTCTGGATGACAACAGCCCACGTGGATATTTTCCATGTGAAGAAGATTAATTTTAAGTTGAAATGCATTTTGCACTTTATCTGGCATGGTGAAATATTTAAATGCAACAGCCTAATATCTTTCACCCCAACATAAGCGGTGGAAGACAGATGTGGTGAATCTTTTATTTGGAGGTATCTCTCTTTTCAAGAGTCAAACGAGTTGTCACTCCAATGTTGGCTAAAGTTAGAGACATGAATCTCAACTTGAATGACCAGAGGAAAACTAAAGAACAAGAAGACAAGTGTAATTATACACAGCCCTACAAAAAGGCAGAAATTATTGGTGGTTTTCTCAACAGCTTCCTCAAGGCTTTCACAGATGTCTTAACAATGGATGAACTGCTGGCCTAAAACTCCACTTGGAACAAATTTCTGTAATGCTCAAAGGCAAGGAATTGTAAACATTCAGGAAAAAAAATACATATTTTGGTAGATAATTTTCTGGTTTTGTGATATGTCTTTCCTCTGCAAAACTCTAACAGCACAGAAGCATGCAACCTTTGAAGAAATTTGAGCACTTTATGTTTTACTGTTTAATTTGATGTTTTGGATGGTTAAACAAATCATCTAAGCTTCATAAAACCCCATGATTTTTAATCCTGTAACCCTTTGCTCTCTTTTATTCTCAATTTATCCTGTGTTGTAGTATATTATTTGAGAGCTAAATGACAACTGGACAATTACTTTCTTTATTACTTTGGTAAAAACTGAAAAAAACTTTGCTGAAACCAGAGAAAATATAAACTCGATAAAGAATGTGAAAAAATTAAGGTTTAATGCTGATGATTCTGCTCTGAAAATCAAATTCTTGTGTTCTCTTTGCAGAGACCAGTGGCAACTCCAGCTACTGCCCCTGTGCCTTCATGTGTGGAGATTGCCTTGCAGGAAAGAAAGAACCTTTATGAGGAACTATCTCATAAAGTAGCATTATACCCTACATTAAAATTAAACCTGTACAAAAACAACTGTATATAATATCATTCAGTGTAAAAACCCCTCACTTTAGTAGCAGCTCTGCTTATAGACAGCACTATGGCCTTGGAATTGTTGAAAGATGCCATTTCCAGATGCTTCAAAATCAACCTGATTTCCGTATGATAACATAAAAAAAAAAAGATAAACTGGAGTCCCAAAGATAACTGACTATAGTTTAGATGGGATCTAGGACGCATTTTTTCAGTGAAGGAACTTCAGATCTGCAGCTTTCTTCCCATCTGTCTATCAGAGTTGAAATTAGTTGACTTTTGGTCATGCTGTACCTTTTGCCATTATTTCTAGCACTTACCTAAAAATAGGCTGAATGAAGTCACTGACTGATAGAAGACTAAAAATTTCAGCAAACTTTGATTTTATTTGTACACTATCTTCCCCTCCTTATGTACGTGCCCAGTCCTCTGAAGAAGCATAAAATTCAATACAGAAATCAGATCATCATTGCAATGTATTTACCGTCTTCAGGGGTTCTCACGAAAACATCATTCTCTTCAGACAAAGCACTTTCTCCAACTGTGGTAGAAGCTGCCACTCTCATTTTATAATCTGTGTACTTTTTTAAACCTAAAATGATTAAGTAAAAAAAAATCTTGACTGTTGACTTCTAAACATTTTTCATCATAGCTACTTATAAAACAATAAAAATGGTTACTGTTCTAAGGATTTTTGACACAACTTTGTCACCTAAAAGACAAAATATATATAATACCTTTATCTGGGGAGAGCCAAATAAGCACTCAGTCAAATCAACAGATTTTGAAATAAGTCAACCAGCTGAAACACTGTAAATAGCGTTAAGAATTTATTTGTCAAAACAAATGATAAGTATATGTACATCCAAATATTTTTTTCTTCTTTATGCATTACTCTTATTAGCATAAATAAGTGCCTGCATCCCATAAGGAATGCATTTTCTTCAATTACTATCAAAATTATCACCTTAGACGAGGAAAATTGTTACTAATGTCAGACAAACACAAAAAAAGTTCAAGTCTGAAAAAGATTTGACAATTTATGAGTATTTTAGTATGGGGAAAGAAGAGTTTGAAGAAAAACATCCAAGGAGAAATCCATTTCACAAATTACTACTTGTCTTACCCAGTACTGTCCTCCCATCTCACATTCCCCACATACCTCTCCACAGTAGACAAGTGTGTCAGTTGTGCCCCAACCTTGCTTTTAGACGCAGTTCTGTAGTGTCTGTGTGGATGTGGGTAGATGGGGGAGATTTGTACCACCTATCTTGCAAACGGCCACATTATATGAAGTTGGAAATAATAATTTTGTATAATGTATTAGCTTTTTTTTTTTTAATCAAGTGACACTGTACCTGTCATAAGTAAGCTGTTGTTCGGAGTTGTTGTTTGGAATGCTCTTTTTGTATCCAGTTCCATTGCATAAACAGTATAATGAATGATTTTCCCATTGGGACTTGCTGGAGGATCCCAATACAGCAAAACAGAGGAGGAGCTAATATTCTTGTAAGATATATTTTGTACTGAGCTTGGAACTTAAACAAAAACATAAAAACATAACAGTAAGAAAATTAATTATTTTAAAAACATTAAAATGTTCAGTGAAAGATGTCACATATGTTAACTTTGATAGTATCAGAGTCGAAATATTTTACCTTGTTCATGCGTCCTGACAGTAAGAACTGATGGTGGTCCTTCTCCAACAGCAGTGAAAGCAGACACACTGATTGTGTAGTCTGTGAAAGGTGTGAGGCCCTTTATAACATATGACAGTTCTTCAGCCAAAATGTTAATGGTATGCTGATTACCTGTGATTAAATGGAGAGAAATAGCTACTTACTTGTAAAATCTTTTCTTTTTCTTTTGCATTCTAACCTTACTTTGTCATGGCACTTTTACTGCAAAAGAATTAACTTTCACAGTGATTACAAAGATAGAAAAAAAATTTACACTGGCTCTTAATTCAGTCAAGAAGAGGCTATTAGAGGTCCATCTTCATGTGTATAATAGATAGATGGGCTTAGGTGAAAGAATGAACGAGCAAGAACTAAAGCCACGTGACAGCTATCTCCAAAAAAAAACTTTTGAGGAACCAGAAAAACATGTATTTGTACATGGCCTAGTCTCTCCAGTGACTTCAGAACCATGGCTCCTAGGCTGCCAGAGCTTTTAGTTTGTTTTTAATTTTTTTTTTTAATTGAGAAAGACAGATTCTCTCTTCCTTACTGTCCCAATGGTGCTATAGTAACTACATCTGAAATGGCTCCCCTCACAGATCCCTTCACACTGGTATTTTTAGCAGAAGAATTGTGGTCAGCAGAATGAAGAAGTCACACATGCCCACAAAGAGTTTTTGGTGCATCTGCAATAGAGCTCAAAATCAGCTGCAATCCAACTGTGCTACTGAAAATCTTCTGTTATAAAGTAGCTATTATGCCACTGCAACATGAAAAAGCGTGGGTGCTTCACATATCTGAGTATAAGGCTCAGCATCTTGTGAGACCAGCATTAAAATGAAGGTATCTAAAAATCAGCAGACCCTGCTGAAAATTTGGCTGTCAAGAGCTTTAGCTACTATAATAACAACTATCAAAATAATTTATGCTAGATTGCAACAGACACTGTCTGAAACTTTTCAGCAACACTGACATCTTTTAGCAACTCAATACCCCAAGCTGAATGAGGAGTAAAAAGTAGATGCACATTTCTACGTTTTCCCTGTATGACAAAGAAGATTCTTCAGGATTAACATAGTACAGAAAAGATCCACTGTAGTTTAAACCAATTGATTCAGTTCTGGTTTTAGATATTGGTGTATATGGAGGGATTCAGTGACTTCAATAAAAAAACAAACAAATAAAACAACCCTGGACTTTCTCCCCACTGTTAAAAACTCAGTGTAAAAATTTAGAGTGGTATTCTAAGTCCCTGCCTGTCAGCTGAAGCCTGCTTAATGAATTGTACATATCCATAGTCAGTAAGGAAACACTGGTCCATTGATAATACAGACCAAGTGTACACGCTAATGACATCACCATGTCAAGGGGTCATCTCCACCTGTTTGTCGCCCATATAGCAAAGTTGTAACTTTTTGACCTATTTACCTTCACTGACATTTGAAAACCTATTAGTCAAAAGGCTTAGAGAAATCAAGGTCTCTGAAGGGCTTGGAGATATGTTAATCCCTGACCATCACACCTGCTTTGGCAACTGTAATAACTGATTGTCTATGCAGCTTGTCTGATGGCTTTCGGGTGCTCCTTTCACTAGGAAGAAGGTCAGCTGGGTGACAAGGGGCTAGTTCCTGCCTGTGTGGCATTCCCATTTGCTTCAGAACATTATTTGGTACTAAAAAAAAAATCTGACTCCAGCAAATGACCCATTCATAATTTGCTTGAACCGTGTGCTAAAGATCATATCTGGGACAGTGATGGGGGTCCTTCAGAACAACGGAGCAGGTAGAAAAATATCCTAAAATATCTTACCCAAAGCAGAATGTAATTCTGCAGCTCCATTTATAGCAGGGAAATTATCACCAGATACACTTGTAAATATTACTGGAGAAGCTGTTTGAATGCTGGAAAACATTTCAGCTGAACCTTCGTATAGTTCATTGGCTGTTTCCATTGAATTCCAAGTGGGAGCAGGTGTGATGTTTTCATTTATCATGTATGGTTCCAAAGAATCAATCAAATACTAAAAATTAGAAATACAAAAATAAAACACAAACCTCATAATCACTAAATTATTTAATTAAATTTATATATAATATAGAAATAGTGTTTGCATATTTGCGCGCCTGTACATACACACTCTATATAAATGTAGGCACACGAACTATCTTTCATTACAAAAATTAACTTTGCAAAATACAACATTTCTCATTACAAAGCTCGGTTGCCAGTAGCCTATGGCCTTTTATTAATTTTTATTGTTGTTTAAACAAACAACAAACTTTTTTTCTTTTAAATTTCTTAAAATACGATTTTTATAGTCAAGTGGCAATTTTAGAGCAAGGCCTTTAATGCTGTATCCTTGGAGTTATATTGAATAATCGCGTGTTTGAGCTTAGGAGATTCCATTTGTACTATGCATGTTCTGAAAAAGGGTTGCAAGCACTGAACACAAGAGGGCTTCGGATGCTCCTACTGGACTCTGAGGAAAGTGGATAACAGGTTGATACTAGATCGCTGAGAGGGAATAAGGAGAGAGGGAGAAAAACAGAAGTTAATGAAATAAAGGGGAGAGGGAAAATGAGTGAGTACATATGTGAAAAGGGAGAGTGAAAGGGAGGCAAGTGATAAAGGGGTTCACAGGACAGAAAGGGCCAAAATCAAATGTTGGAAAGGGATGGCAGTAGACAGAAAGGGAGCAAGAACTACACAGAGAGGAAAAATAAAAGCAGAAGAGAAAAGAGAGAGAGGCTAAAACATAGGTACAAAATGGTGTGTAAGCACTAGATCATCATGCCTCTTCAGAATCTGGGACCGAATCCAGGACTCTAGTGTCTCTAAATTGTTCTGCTGTCATCTGTGAACCCTCCCCACTCACACATATAGCCCATTTCACTGCCAGAATGAGATGCTTTTACAGTGATGTAACTACTACACATTAGCTCTCTCCCTACAGACCCTGGGTGGAAAGAGGGAAAAGCAGCTTTTTACTGCTTTAACTAGGGGGCGTCATTGTGTGCCGTTAGCACTGTGGATCTGACAGTTCAAATCCTGCAGATGCTCTAAGCATGGGTCAATGGGGTTCTAAAGAAAGTAATGCTTATTATGGTTTGTTTTGTTTTTTAATTAGAAAATTATTTCAATAAATTATAATAAAGCAGCAACGATGCTACACTAAGAACTTAAAAATTAGGAAATCCCATCATTAAAACATGTCTGTGCAGGTAATTTTCTTTTTTTTCTCTGAGTCTGTACTATGATATAATCTTTAATTACAGAGTAACATACTTTCATTTTCTAAGGACGCTTGCCCAGTTTAATGAACGGATCCTTATCCTCACTTTTCTCCCCTTAGTCCCTATTTAATGTCTGTCTCCAGGGCTCTATTTAATGTATACAATTAAACTTGAAAGCAAACTCCTTTATTGAGCTCTATATCAAAAACTTAGATCCTGTGTCAGATTCAGAGAAAGATGCCATTGTCTAAAAAAAAAAAAAAAAAAAAGGAATTATGCAAACTTTGGGCACCTATGTTCAAAATCCAGACCAAAAAAGCTCCTCCTCTGAAAGCACCCATTCCTGAGCTGAGTGTTTGCTAGGGTTCTACAGTTCTGTGCTGCATGCTCAGAGCTGCCTCATCTAAGCTTGTAGAGCACATCAGCACCCAAAATCCAGAAGCTAGACAGACCTGCAGCATAAGTCCCCTAAAGATATTTGATCCCATAGATGTGCACAGATATCCCTAGTATTCACTCACAGCACGGCATTCAGCATGTAGTACCAGACACGTAAATTCAAGGATACAAATGGGAGGCAGAAAGTCTGGGGGTATGTGCCTCACAAACAGAGCACTTAAACAGCCTTGGGAGATTTCTGTTGAATTCACTTCTTCATAGGATTCATACCCACATATTTTACGAGTTTGCCTGAGTGGCTGTGTATCAATCTAGGCACCTAAATTTGTACTTACTGTTAGGTCACCCTGTGCTGCAAAGAACTCAAGGGCTAGAAAGGGTAAGACTGTAGGATATGGCTTCCTGCCTTCAGTAGCTAAGACAGTCTGTACCATTCCGTCAGAATTATTTATTGGTTTCATGTTGTGGCATCATCATGATTGGAATTTTTTAAAACCCAGACAGAGAGTAGGGTGAGGACCTTTAAAAGCACTGACAACACATCTGTGGTGGCTAATTCTATTTGTACCTATCAGATAAGGCAGAAAAGCAAATTTAATATAGCATATTTAATATAGCAAAGAAATACACATTTAAAAAACCCCTGAATACCTTATTTCTTCCTTGAAGGATAGTGTTTTCCAGAATCACCTCTGTTTCATGCACATGTACTTTAACTCTGTATTGGGTAATGATTCCATTTGGTTGCTGTGGCTTCCTCCAAACAATTTTTATATACGTGGCTTCCACTTCTGTCAGATGTAAATCTAATACAGCACCTGGAACTAAATATTCAAGAAGAAACTTGTTTTAATTAAACATCTGTCATTATCACAAGCTGTTTCAGCACCGCATGCAATATACAATAGAATTTAATCAAATTTCACGTCCTTATCTTTTGAGTTGCTCCTGTGCAGGTAGAGAGTTACTTCACATGTTTTCTTAGCAAACAAGTCACAGTTCCAAAAACATGCACAGACTTTTTTGACATATATGACATATGTAGGAATATGGTCAGATCCTAAAATGGTGTAAATCAGTATAGCTCTAGTGAAGTCAGTGCACTGGAAGCAAGCAGACCTTCGTTAGGTTCCTATATGGAATGTTAAGTATATTGAAAATGAAAGCTTAATTCTAAATTCATCAAAACATACAAGAATGAAGTAAAAAGCTGAAAAAAATTTATGTGATACATCTTGTCCATTTCCCTTTTGTAACAGGTTTTGGTTCAATTTCTTCTTTAGCTATGCTGTAGTTAAAGACACTGTACTTTACGTAGGACTGCCAGAGAAAAGATACATTTATATTCAATAAAATGAGATTCAGCTTGATATGAAAAATGTTTCTTTCCTAATATACTTTGGAAAAATACAAACTTGAAATTACTTGCATAATGAAGATTTGAAGATTTGGCATTAAAATGACACATCAGTCTTAAAAAAAACCCCAAACAAACAAACCATGAAAAATCCCCTTTGGCTTCTGACAGTGAGTTTTGACAGAAGATGAGCATGGCTGTACTGAGCAGGCCATCTCTGGAAATTATCTCTGAGAGCTGACTAAAGCAGATACTTCAGGAAAGAATATGATAAATAAGAATAGGTGTTCCTTCTGCCGTTACACCTTGACAGCAAGTGCTGCAGCAATCACTGATTGAGATATTTTCTAAATTTGTGCTGTGTGGCACAAACATAACACAGAAATAACTATCTCGAAACTGCCTCCCTGTTACACACAGATTCTCTATTTTTTCTGGTTACATCCTCAGTTGCAGACCAATAATCCTGTGCAATCTTACACATATGTAAAATAAAATGGCATTTTCTACATAGCAAAGGACTCTCAACCGGTGAGTTGACTATTGGAAGCCGAAACTCCCAAACAATAGAGTAGATGGCTCAGGGGCAGAACCAACCACTTGACTGCCCCAGAACAAGTTCTAGATGTTGAGTCTGCCTCAGAGCTACGGTCTCTGGTAAAAGTGGCTCCATTAGAGACAAGTAAGAGGTCTTGGATTTGGTGAAAATTAGTCAGATGAGAGGTTGAATAAGAAACATCGGGGCTGAACAAACCAGCCGTGGGGAAATCTGCACAGTTCTTTCTTTTCCCCTTGCTGCCATCTAAGGGATAAGGGGGTGACCTGCAACTCAATTACCATATCAAAAAATAACTAGTTTCATTCAGGCAGAAACTGTTTCTCTCACAATCTCTGAAAGCTTCTGAATAGCCAGTAAATTTAGTGACAGTGCATGAACTGGACAAAAATAAAGAAATAAGCTGACATTAAATTTTCAGCTCATTTCTTTCATCAGCTTTTTATCCCCCTCTTAAAACACTCTTATAACAAACCTATTCTTTCCTTTGCAAAGCACCTAAAAGGCTCTGAAGGGAAAAAAAAGGTGAAGCTATCACTTGCTTCACCTTTCTACACTTACTTACCATCTGCAGGAGTGAAAACTGTAAGGTTAGTCTTTGGCCCCACCCCAGCACTTGTCTCAGCACTGACGTACACGTCGTATGTTGTAAACGGCACGAGGTTACTAAATACAAACTTATAATCTTTTGTGCTGTTATCCAGAATATGACCTGGAATGAAAAATGAAGTTATTCTAGCTCAAAAATAAAAACAGCCCACAGCTGCTTTCCAGGATGATGAACGATGAAAAACAAGTTGTTTATGAAAAAGCTGATTTGGCATCAACTTCATTGAAAATAATTCTGGATGTCTGGGGAAAAACCAACCAAATGAATATAAAAGCCACCTCAAGAAGGTATGGCTTTTAAGAGGAAGGGATGTTTTGTTTATAGATTAATTTCTATTGTTTTTCCTGTGTGGACCGATAAAAACACCAGTATACAGCCCATTAACTTCTTATTTAACTACAGGTGGTTATATAATTCATATATATATACATGTCTGAGTTTAAAAAAAAACCACAAAACCATCAAAATAGACTCATACAGTTGGTTGTATACTACGAAGGAATGAAAATCCTCCAGAAATCTTTAACAGAAAAAGAGTGAAGATAAGATACAGAATTATTTTGGGTATATAAGCATCCTCATTCAGCTGTGAGCTTAATCTGCCATCTCTCTGAAAGAGTAAGGAAAGTGGTTTCCTCCACTTTTTAAGAATATCTACTGTGAATTTAATTGCATACTCTTCCTCATGATGGATTACTTCCCCTTAAAAGTAATCTAAAAACTGCTAAAACATCTCACAGTTAAAAGAATACATAGCACTGCTTTCAAATATTCATTCTTGATCGTTAGGAACATTAAGAATACCAGTGTAAGGAAATGATCACAAAAAAGAAAAAGAAATAAAAACATTAGTTCAAACTTACCAGATGGTCCATACAGCTCAACTCTGTAACTAAACTTTCCAGTTACTATTGCTGGTGGGTCCCACATCACTAAGAAAGACTTTGCAGTTATATTGCTTTTGGCAAAATTTTGTGGTGGATCTTCTGGAACTTAAACAACATTGGAAAAAGTCTTTGAACATAAAATAATTTACATTAGGATTTCCAAGAAACACATATCAGAGAATTCATTTTAAACATAAACATTAGATATTCTGAAAGGATGCTACACTGAAAGCTTTTCTCATTACATGTCTTATTTCATTTCTTTAAGGTAATGTTCACAAAAGTTATCAAGAGAGCTGGCAGTAAACAAACCCTTAGAAGACAAAGGTGGCAGGGATTCTACCAAGTTCAGCACAGACTTCATCATGATATAGATTACACACAGAAGATGCGCAAACATGACTGTGAGACTCAGCAATACAGAGCTCACATTGGGTATGTTTTTCTGCCTTGAATAGGTTCTTTTTTCATATACTTCACAATGAGGTGACAGCACTAATGATAAACATTACTATCAAAACAATTAAGGCTGCAAAAACAATGCATACTTGAGTAATTTTCTATTTTCGTGAAACTATTTGCATAAATCAAATTAGTTCAATACTCACGTGATAGTGGAATCTGATCCCTGTCCTTTCTAAAGTACACACTATTGCACTGCTAAGTTAATGAGAGATCACTATTGACATTAAAATCTGAATGTAAAGACAATTAAAGGAAGTGGAATTTTTTACATCCATGTGGAGTAAAAACAAACCTGACTTTCAAAAATGCTGCATACACAAGTAAACTTGGGAACTGCTTAACACAAATTTCTACAAAAATCAGGTCATGTGTGAAATTTAAGCCAATATGGAGATATAGACTGATCCCATAAATGAATATGCAAGTTAACAAATATATTACTTTTTAAAAGATTTACTATTTGCTTTTGTAAATCTAATGTACCAATGATAGAAATCAAAAACCTTCATTCCTAAAAGGTATGCTATAGATTCATCAGTAGTGATTACTTAATCATTCTTAGTTACACAAATTGCATCACCTATAATTGCACATAATTCTCAAGTATCATCTTAGGAGTCCACTTTTTTCTTTCAAGGTTTAAAAATCATTTGCTTTGTGGAAGTATCCTCCCCTGGAAAGCCATCCCAGCAAAAGAAATATTTACAAGCTGAGTTTCAAAAAAACATTTCTAACGAAGCATTTCAAAATACTTTCAAGAAGTAGCTTCTTCTTCAAACTTTGAAGAAAGAAAAATATCTTTCTCGGGAACACAGGAGAGTTTCAGCATGGCTCAGAAAATTTTGGTTGGAGGGGACAGAATTTTCATAATCATAAAATGAACATCAATAAGCTATACAGTAGGGACATATATCACCTTCTTCTGTGTGGCGAAATGGGTGTGACAACAACTTTGTGTCATGCTCCTGTGTGAGCAGGTAAGTGATATTTGAAATAAATGCACTTTCCATCCTACCACCTACTACCACAAACTATAATCTATCAATTCCTCTCCCTCAAGTCTCATCTCAGACACTCCAGTGGAGGACCGAAATGTGAGGTTTGGGCCATACGAGAAACTGGTAACTTGGAGGGGGTGACTAGTGTGACACTGAAGAGATTCTTGTAAGAACCAAGACACCTGGAGAAAGGAAGTAGATTTCAGTAATTACAGAGAGACAGGATGATGGTGCTTGATACTGGAGAGGGAACCTGTTACAATAATTGCAAAGCAACATACCTAAATCAGAGTCTTATTATATAGGCTATATATAGATAAATACAAACTTTAGCATGCAAAAAAATGCTTCCCACTGAAGGAAATGAAAGGTAAGAAAATAAAAATAATGAGGCAAAATGTCTACTAACTCAATGTCGCGACCCACGGGGCTCTTCGCTGGAGCAAGACGAATCACTCATACGCCAGTATGGTGTGTAGCGAGACCCGTTTATTGTTTACAGTACATCCCAATTTATAGACTCTTGTCCACTCGACTAGCTACATGGTGATTGGATAGTGACTCTGTTACCCAGACAGCATGCATCTCTTAAAGCACTATAATTGGTTAAGAGGGGTTATATCCCACGTGGTGAATGTTTTGGTTAGAGCTAATCAAACAAGGCTAGTAGAGATATAATTTCCCACACGATAATACTGCAGCTGGGTTCCGGCTGCTAAGTTTCCCAGAGAGAGAGTAGCATATTTTCATAGTTCTAATTTCTGCTAGAAAAATACACCAACACTCATAATGCCTTCCTAACAAATCACCCACCAGCTCTATAGCCAGCCTCCAAACAAGGTCCTTGGCACACAGGCATGTGGGCCTCACGGGGGAGCATTTGAACTGCTCATAGTAGTTCTTAACAAGCACCTGAATGCTCATAAGATGAAGATGTAATAGAGGTGGATCCAGAAACTTGGGTGTACCAGTGTGCTGCTAAGAAGAACTTAACTGAGGCTCGGGCTATGAGGGATGACTTGTGCCTGTGGCCTTGTGCACGCTACACATCCACCCACATGGAACCAGTAAGCCAACCTCCCTTTTCCCAAACCATGCTTCAATGGATGAATCCTGGCTGTAGAGGCAGCCAGTATGCAAAGACTTAAGATCTTATCTTTCAAACAGCCGACACCTTTCTATGTATTTTGGCACAAGTACATGCCATTGCATAAACTTTCTATCACTTTCCAGGGTGTTCTTATTACCAGTGCACATATCCTCAGATGTTAACGTGGTGAAAAACAAACTGATTATTAGCTCTGAGATCATTAGAACAGAAACCACCCAAAACTTCATTAATCTTAATTAACAGAACGGGGGATTTGGTACGACCCTATTAATAATGTTGCCCACTACTTAAGCCATTATAAAACTCCTGTTCCTGGAAAACTTTGG
The DNA here is from genome assembly GCF_000710305.1 of Buceros rhinoceros silvestris. NCBI lineage: Eukaryota > Metazoa > Chordata > Aves > Bucerotiformes > Bucerotidae > Buceros > Buceros rhinoceros. The sequence continues at coordinate 36,757 of NW_010426346.1, read as the reverse complement.
TTTCTGGTTCTAACTTCTCAGTGCATTGCAGGAAATCCAAAATCTGCTTTCCTAGTGATTTCTTCAGCACTGAACAACTTTCTGCACTAGATCTAGACTGAGGAGCCATGGGACATGGCTTACATTTCCACAAAGGCAAAGAAGCTTTAAGTGCATTGCTACACTTGTATTGCATATACACTTTTTGAATACTATGCCTGGCACCTTTTCCCTTCATCCATATTTTTAATTCTCCTTCCATGGTGCCATTAACTATAGTTCTTCCTCAGTTCTATCCTCAGTTTTTCATAAAATTTTATCTGTCCTGAGCATACTTTGGTATCTTTGACTTTTAATAATAACTGAACTCCCACTCACTGTGTATTATTAGATAGATAACTTTCAGTTGATTCCAGCAGGTAAAAACAAGTAATCATGTAAATAAAAGGGTCATAAAGCCAGATTGAGACTGAAGCATCTTGCAACAACTTCAAATTGATATTTTGAAGTTTCCACATAAATCGGAGAACTTGCTATCTATTTGAAAGCAATATATACCTGATTCTGGTGTCCGGACAATCGCACTGTCAATGTAGCCTGCTTCAGTGGTAACTGCAGAGACTTCAAAAAGATAGGTGGTATATGGCCTGAGGTTAGTTATAACAAAACTAATTGGTTCATTCCAAACAGAACTCATTTGACTCGGTGCCTCTGTACTTGGAGTAACTGTAGTCCATGAAGGAATTGTGGATTTGCCAAAAGTACTTGAAGAAGTGGTAGTACTCCACAAAAATGATTCACTGTTATCCTGTAAAGACAAAATATGAAATATAATAAGCTGCATCTATAACCTATGGTTGTAAATATATGTAGACCAAAAAAGGTAGACCACCTTCGGATTGGTTTTTCTTTTTACACTTCAATCTCCAAATTTAGGTTATCATTTCATTACCTGACATTGCTAGTATGTCCTGTTAGTGACAGTATTACAGTTTCTTGCCTTCTCCTCAAAGACCTCAAACCTGACTGTACAGAAGCAACTCTCTAGTCTTCATTAATTATTCCTAGATTCAATTTTCAGCATGCAGTCTCTTAAAAAGAAACGTCCCCTAGTGAGGCCATTCTGTATCACATGTATGTTATACGTATGTATGTTTATATACATATATAGTATACATATATCCATACATCATCGATAAGACCAGACAGGGGGTCCCTAACCCATACTGTCAGGAGACACATCTGAAAAACTGCTAGACATTATGGTAACCAATGCCTATGACTCGTAAGTGGCAGTGTCCCCTCTCAGTCCTGAATTAAATCAGCCTGATGTTGGGAACCTTTACAGTGCCTAAGATGACCTTCCAAACAAAACCTGAAATCAAAGTTCTGATAATTTTTGTCATTTAGTACTGCACTTTTCATCAAAGTACTAAGTGTAGCATCCACCCCTCCAAAAAAAAAAAAAAAAAGTTAGGCAACTCAACATCCACATAATCACAACACTCCACTCAGGATAAAGAAGAAAAGGAGAATAAAAATTGGAAAAGATAATTTTCTTCAAGAAATCCTGAAAAGTATACACTGGTAACAGGTCTGAAACCAATGAATTGTCATAATACAGAAGCTTTTCAACGAATGTTTATTTTAAGAACAACTCAGACTACAAAATTTTTTTTAAAAAGCACTCGGGTGGGTGGGATCTTTTTATTTTGATATAAAAATTATTTAACTAATGTAGAAATATGATACACAGAATAAAGCACACATTTAAAATATAAAAAGCATTATCATCCTACTTATAAAAATAAGATATAAACATTACTATATGTCTGCACTAACCAAAAAAACCCCACCAATTCTTGCATTTTCTAACTGAATGATGTATAAAAGAAAAACCTAAAGTTTGAAAATTATCTATTTCATTATTTTCCATTGAAAGGATGCCAAATTGAACCATCTTTAACATTTTTACTTTGATTAAACTAAGCTTTTCAAGGAAAAGTATTCCGTTTAAACTATTTTGAAAAAAAAAAAAGGTTTTTTACAACCATTGTATCCTTAGGCCTTGGGCTTATGTTTGTAAAGTATTTGGCATTGCACAGAAAAAACAGCCTTCGACTTTTTATGTCTCAAAAGTCAAATTTAAAACTATATTCTGTAGCTTTAGTCTATTTCTAATCCAAAAGGTTTATAGCACTTACATTACATTCTGGTAACCTCCCAGACAGAAGGTTCTCTACTTTAACCAAGACATCTTTTACTACAATTCCACTTCTTGCATGTTTCACACTAATCTTGAAACTAGTTATCTTTCCATTGGGTTGCCGAGGGAGAAACCAGATCAGATTTACAGCTGAATAATTTAAGGCTTCAACTGTGAGATTCACTACTTTACCTGGAGCTTGAAAAGAATACAAACAAAAGCAGTGAGACATAATTTTCTTCCCAGCACGAAGAAAACAGTGACATTTCTAGCTTACAAACCATAAAGCAAATAAATAACAACCATTCGCTAACACATGTAAAGTAGCTGATATGCAACCAGTTCTTTTACAATTTAGTTAAAGAGAGAAATATAATTATTGCACAGAATAACAGAATTGTTTTGATTGGAAAAGACTTTTAAGATCATCGAGTCCAACCATTCACCCCCATACTGCCAGGTCATCACTAAAGCACGTCCCTAAGCACCATATCTACATGTCTTTTAAATGCCTTCAGGGTTGGTGACTCAACCACTTCCCTGGGCAGTCTCATAATAACACAGTAATTGGTTCAGTCGACTTGAAAATATTCTTCCTAGAAGCAACTCTTATACTATGTCAGAAGTAGCAATTTTTTGCCTATTTTTGTTTGTTTAAGAGCATATGACAGCACTGGGTGTTATATCTCACTTTACCTGTATCATCTTTTCAGCTGGTTATCGATTTTTGGTAGCTTTACATAGCTGAATTGAATCTGAATATTCACTGTTACTGAAGAAATTATGCTCTGTGTATCAGTGACAGTTTCTGGGGCATTTTGTCAGGGCATCTGTATTAATCACGGCACAGAAGAATGGGATGCAGCATCTAAACGAGATTTTACATGCTGTCTGAACTTTTCTGTGAAGTACAGCACTGTGGCTCTTTCAGTCCTCTCTGCAGGACACCAAGCAGCAGCAGTTCCTGCAATAGCTAGCCTTAGTGGTACGGATAAAAGGGTTATGCTGCCTTAAAAATATCTAGCTGTCCACGTTACAGATCTTCCACAGGTGAATTGGGACAGCTCCTCCAAGCTTCAGAATCAGGTTTTGTTTAGGCCCTGCTGAATCTTTTGCAGGCCTTTCACCTGTAGGACTCGCTTCTCCCAGACTACAGACTTTACATTTAATTATTTATATCTTCTGACTAACTTTCCTGTATTAAACTGCATCTTTTCAGGTTGATCAAGATGTTGGGGTTTCTTTAACCATCAAAGCAAGAGTTAAAAAAAAAAAAGGCAGAGAAGGTTAAAGTGCAGTATCAGTGACACATAACTTTCACCTGGAATTTGAAGAAGTCTTCCAGTTACGTTACAATAAGGCATTTTAGTTTTAATAAAAAGTTAAGCAGAAATGCATCAAAAGCTAAAAAGCTAATTTCCCATATGAAGAAAGGCTAAGTGTTGTTTTCTGTCAAACATCAGTAAATAAAGCTCATGGAAATATAGTTTCCTACCAGCAGTAACATACAAAGAGTAGTAAAGAATAATGATTTTGCATAGCTCCACCTGGCAAGTTTACTACCACTTCTCATACTTGGTTTCATAAGTCATTGCATTATCTCAGACATCTCATGCAGAGTGATGATTTCCTGCCCCTAACTGAGATGTGGCGCTCTGGATCTTGAACAGCTACAGAAACCAACATAAACCCAGAGGGATGGTCACCACCATGGCAGCATAAATTCCATATTTCACTGAGACTGGTTCACCCTAGCATAACTGGCCTGGTGCCAGCTCTTCAGCCAAGGCACCACTGCTCCTGGAACATGAGCAAGACTACAAACACTAAATTAATAGATTATGCAACTTCAGACTATAATTATAATTTTTTAATCTTCCAAATGTCCACCTTTTTTTTTCTTTTTTCCTTTTTTTCCTTCCCTTCAGAATTAAGAAGTTAAAACTTAGTAAAATACATTCAGTGCTGGGCTTCTTAGAGAAGGGACTTGTCTCCAGCACTGAACAAATACAGCTTGACATAAGCAGGCAACGCAGGCAATGTCACAGCTGATCCCACAACAAAGTCTGTCTCCTAGAATCACTGCAGGCACATGGGTCCACTTGATAGGTAGCTCTGCTTTCCTGTGACCTCGCTTTCTGGAAGCGGCCTACCTAGAAACTGGCATAGGAAAACACCAACAGAAACGGACTTTGCATGTAAGAAACACCCATATATGCACACCTTAAATGATGTTATTAGCAAATAGGACAAAACGTACCTTTTCCACTGAGTGAGAGAATAAAAAAATAATTAGGATTTTGTTCTAAATGCATTAGAATTTGTTCAAGTACAAAATGTGCCACGGACACTTTATTTGAACAAATTAGAGCAGGTTTAATTGATATAATTAGCAGCTTTACTAAAATTACCACTTTCTGCGGTCTGAAAAAGAAAGGGATTGCTAAACACTCCAACACCAGCACTGTTCTCAGCAGCAACCTATGGGGGGGAAAAAAAAGCCACATTAAAGGATTTATAGTATATATAGTTTCAAGGATTATGCAAACTTAAGGATACAAAGGGATTCACCTTCTAGCTTTTAAACTATAAATATACAATGAACTTCTACAGCTGTTTTGTTTAATTTATACTCAACATTTCAATGTGAAAAAATAAAATGGAAAAATTGTGAAATAGTGCAAGAAACTGAGAAAAGTATGTGTGAATATCCACACTTCAAATCTGCTGAGTCCCTATTTTATGCTAAAGTCAACAGCAAGAACAACATCAGTAACACTTCTTTTCCTTACCACAATACACTTATATCAACTTCTCCATTCCTATTTTACTCATATTATAACTTAAAAGATAAGAAAGGAAAACAGATTCTCTTTTTATTTCTTGAATTCCTGAAGGACAGCAGTAGCAGGTCAACCTCCCTCAGAGCAGAAACTCACGGAAAGCATTTCTTTTGGCAGAAAGACAATAGGTAAGGGAACTGTGGATGCACTTTATGGCAGATATGCCTCAATGCTAATGATGATAGCAGAGTCTTCCTGTAGAAGGGCAGTACATTGAGACCAGTAGAATTCACAGAGATAAACGCAAAAATTATGCTACTTCCTCTGCGATACAGGCCTTACTGACAGTTCGCCTTAGTGACGGGCCATGGCATGCAGTACTTACAAAAAGGAACAAAGTCTCACTTCTTTATTTTGAAAAGAAGTGCCAGAGACAACAAAAGATGAAACATGAGCAAAATTGCAGCAGCGATGGTGAGAGGTGCGTGAAAGAAGCAAAGCAAAAAGCTCTCCAGCAAGGTTAAAGTTGGCAGAGTCATTCCCTCCTGCCAGTGTCAGGTAACAAAGGTATGACAGAGGCACTGAGAACACCAACAATGCAGACTGGGGAAAGCAGGGTGACAAGGGGCAGATGTGCAAAGCTGTGTGGATCACAGATGTGACGGACAGCATGCAGGGGATAAGGAAGGGCAAAGAGAGTAGAAGGAGCCAGCAGGTCAGAAAGGCAAACTGTTCTAATCACTTCTAATCAGTACTAAACTGTGCCTCTTTCAGAAGACTGTAAAGCTATTTAAACAAAAGCACTAAGCCATGCCAGACAAAGTGAAGCAGAGAGATACTAGGTAACACGGAAGACTTAATCTAGGATATAGAGGGACACATGCTTGCGACCACTTCCCAATGCAGTGCATGCTCTGCTTGGTGAAGGAGAACCTGTGTTGCTGGCCAGCTCCTTCTTAAGCCATAACAAACTCCATCTCCCCATACACGCATATCTCATGACTCCAGCCAACTCTACCTACTTCTCTGCCACAGACAGAATTACTTGGAACATCCTTAAGCATTGAGAAATTCTACAGTACTTGCAATAACTGAGGAAATTATCTGGAGATCTTCAGGGGGTTGACAGGCAAACAGTACTAAAATTACATTATATAAATCTAAAGGTATGTCCTCACCTGAACAGTTAATTTTTATTATGTCATCTCAAAGTAAGTGTCGTAGAAAGGGTCCAGAAAGGAAAACTAGCATTAAGACTGACATGGACACTCCTATTTCATATGTTTAGTTTCAACAGAACTCAAAGTTACTATGACATACACGCAAAAATTTTGCACTATAAAGGTGCCAGCTACACTCACCGATTAGCTTTAAGATAAAATAAATGCTTACACAGTGCACTGTCAGCTTCTAGAGGTCACTGCCACGAAGAAACATTATAGAAAAATCTCGGAAGCATTTAAAATAGACAAGCTTACTATGCAGGTAACAAAGTACTATCTAAAGTTCAAGTAGCTGCAGTTCACATTTGGAAGCAGTATTAATTTTTATGCTTTGAAGTATGTTGCCATAAATTATTTAAGTTTAGAAAAACATCATGAATGCATATTTTTACAAAATTATCAAAGATCAGATGTTCAAAATTATCCAGAGCTTTCCAACATTTCACAAATTATCATTTCTTTAAAATTTTTTCAATCAGATATAAAGAAATTAAGAGTGGGCTGTTATAAACAGATTAGAAACTCATATGCAAAGCGTATAAGCTCTGTGCACTGTATGGTCACAGTATTTATCAGAAAGAATTTCACAACAGGCCTGTGGCCTAAGCCAGGTACCCTAAAACAATAAAGAATTTTCACCTATGCAAAAATCAAGAGCTGCTTTTAAATGACAGAACAGATTCAAAAAAACAAGCAAAGAACCACAAGAAATTGCTCAAGAGAAGGAAAACACGTAATGTTTCTTTTTGACCACATCTGTGAGGTAGAAAAAGTGTTACCACCTGAGCCATTACTGAATCTGTGAGATTGCTTGTGGGTCAGGCGGTCAGGGCCACACCAAAGAAGTAGGTAACGTAACAACCCTTAGCTTGCCAATAGACTTTTATTCATTCATGAGAAAAGACGTGTGGTCCCTGCTAGGCAGAGGTTGTTGTGTCAAAAGACACTTTCCTAAGTCCAATTCTGCTCTAAGATCAGTGTTTCAGGCACCAGCAATGGGAAGGATTGTGTATCAACAAAAGGCAAGTTATTGTGAAGTAAAACAAATTTAAACTGTCCTACAGTTTTCCTAGGGAAGATTCATATATGGAGCAAGAATGGAATTTGCTAAACCTTTAACAGTGAACCCCACACAAGTGTTACTGAGGTACTCGGAATTGCGAATTGAATTTTCTTAATAATTTCACTTGTCTGAGGAGATTAATCTGCTTAGAGCTGAAGTGTTAATACTTTTCTCAAACAGTAGCTGAACTTTGAGTGGTTTTTTGGGGGTTTGGGTTTTTTTTTAACAGATGACTGGAGGCAGAAGATCAAAGGTTAAACATTTCTGCAGCTGTGGATATACTGGCTTTTATCAGCATGGTCATCACAACTAGATTCACAGTGAGCAATTTTCCCACAATGGCAGGCACAACTAGAATTTTGCTTTCTCACGCACCCCCCATCTTTACGAAGAATCACTGCACAGTCCTGTTGCAGGTCTGGTCAACTTGAATATTTTTTTATAGCTTTGCACTCTGTGAACTTACACGATATGAAATGAAGCAAATCAAACACATTATTTCATTGCATTCTTGACACTGAAAAGAGGCACCTTTCCAAGGTTCTTATGAAAGACTAAATCAAGCAAAGAACTCCTTAGCAAATATAGCAGTTTGTTTCTGTCCATATGAAGTCATTTATTACTGAAAAGTTCATAGATGGATCAGGAGTGCTTAATCTCAATGTAAACAGATACCATATACAGAAGCATGAAATCCATGTACTGATTTGGGCAACAGATATTCACCGTGAATATCTAGGGAACAAAATCTGTGGAAAGGGAAAGGATGACATTTTTTTATTTCGGGAGATAACACTAGGTATAATTCCCAGTCCTAGGTAAACCAGGCTAAGGAGTGCAGGCTATATCTAAACAGATATTCAGGCAAGAAAACCCCTTCTTATATTAATTAAGTTTAAAATCAAAGAAAGAAGTATATACCTATGTGCTTTTCTGGATCTGGCTGAGATGATTTAGAAATCTAAGTGTAATATCCAAAGGGCACCAGTGATTTGAAAGATTAAATCTTAATGAAAATGAAGAAGGATTTAGACATTTTTGAAAATTTTACCCTTTGCTTTTTACTTTCTACTACATAATGCCATACGTCAATAAGAATATCAATAGAAGAAACTATGTTTTAGCACAATTTTGGTTGGAAATTATTTAAATAGATTTAAAAATAACTATCATAAACAAATACCTGGCTAATATATTTTGTTATATGGCAACAGTAATTAGCAAGGCCCTTCATAAAACACTATATGCACCTACCATAAACTCACACGGTTTACAATAAATCAGAATTCAAAATACTAAAAAGTATTTGTAAAGCATTTACCATAATTTCATAAGTTGTTCCAGGGTTAAGACTGGTAAGAAGAACTTCCAAACTATCTGGCTTTGTTGTGACCTGTGTGTAAGCTGTTTGCATCCATGGGCAGACCTCTTTATATTTAACAATATAGGAGAGAATTCTTCCATTTGGATGCAGTGGCGTATTCCAAGACAGCAGAATCCCGGCAGAGCCCACTCTTTCACCTGCAAGGAACACAGGGGGGCCAGGATCTAAAAAATAAGGAAATAAATAAGTAATTGTAAGTATACACAAACATAGAGAAAACAGGTTTTAATTAAGTTTCCAGATAATGGAGACATCTTCACAGTTCTATAAAGAAACTAAATCATCTTCCAGCGTAAACCAGTACAACTACTGAAAACTAATGTACTGTTCAATAAAAAGCTTTTTTTTTTTTTCTGGCTAGAGTCCTATTACAGAAATGATTAAATAAAATTTGGAACAAAAGGAACATTCCTCTGTAAGAATGTAAAAAATGTAATGCTCAAGAACTTCATGGACAAAAAAGAATTTAATGCCCATTTTAAATTTGAGATATTCTAGCATGCTTAATTTCAGTTCCTCTCCCTAAAAACATTCAAAACCAAACTGCACTCTTCTAAAAAACATGTCTGATATGGATACTTCTTTTTTTAAATGTCTCCAAAGTTTACCACTATACATATTAATTCGGTGATGGATATTACTACATGACACAATAGCAAATTTTTCAAAAGCTTATAAATTGTTCTCCTTTATGCTTTTTCCCCCCTTTTTTTTGTTTAGTTTGTTGTTATTGTTCATTTGTTTATTTTAAATAGCCAAGCTAATGGATGACTACAACTACAACTCACATTCAGAGCTGCTGCTTAAAAATATCTGACAGAGAAACTCTCATGCTCTCATAGAGCACCTCAGATTCAGTGTGTTTGTTTGTGGTTAAAGATTACAAATCCTAATGACTGTTCAAAACTGATTATAATTTCTCAGATGCTACTGTGCATGTAGTAAATATGAAAAAGCATAGTCAAAAATAATCAACAAAATTTCATCAGTCGTTATTAACTCACTTGTCACATTTGTTGTCACTGTTTTACTTGCAGGTGAACTGTATATTGAAGAAGAAACTGCAGAAACTGTGACATTGTATGTTGTTCCAGGAATAGCATTAGAAAAATCAGCCTGAAATAGGACATAGATTTATTTAAGTCTTTTACCAAGAATCATGAAAATGAAAAAAAGAACAAATCCAAAGCCCAAAAGTTCAAGTATTAGAAATACAACATTATTTTCAACAGTAATAAATAGTAGTTTACATCTGTTAGCTACAGTACAGTATTTATGCCATCTTATTTAACTACACTCCATAGGATTTGTATAACATTCAATATTAAAGAACAAAATTAACAATTTTATCACAGATTCACCTATCAGTGTATCTATAGATGTTTTTTTGTATCATCATCATTATCAAAGTAAAAATTAAGCATTATGGAATTTCTTTTTGAAAGAATAAACACAAAAGCAGTCTGAAAAACTTAACAAATTTCTGACCCTTAAGCTATACCATAATTAACAACTCTTTAGCAAGCATTTATGTACATTACCTGTATGTTTGCAGTTCCAATAAAAACCAAAAGCAAAACAACTAGAACATCCATTATTTCTGTTAATACTGTATATTCCAGACAGCAGAATCAAAAAGTGCTCCTTTGTCTTTTTGATGGCTTAGCAGTGAAACGTTGCCTGCATTAATGATTTAAGCACAGGTCTTCCTGGCAAGTACACAATTAATGAGTCCGTATTACTCAATAGCTCTGCCCTTCCTTTGTTAAACTATTCATGAACCCTTGGATAACTTGCTGTATCCTTCTAGCAGACTTTGAAAAAAACTAAATTCTCTACTTATTGTTAGATAACAAACTCTGGATGCTGAAATTTGCTCTCACCAAATTTTCATGAATACTTTCATATTCATATTTGCATTAAATAGCTAAGGAGGCAAGCTTGAATTCCTCATCAACACAGTGCATAAGAAAAAGCTGGCCATGCAAATCCTGTAATAAAAGCACATACTTGATACTCCCTAACTCCAAGATCTAGGATAACAACAGAACCATGATCAGGAATAAGATCCACATGAAATCTGTCTACATGTCCATATGGTAGTCTCCAATACAGTGAAAAAGAATATGAGGAAACATTGAAGAATTTAAGTCCTTCTGGCTTTGCAGGTTCTGAAAGAGAATTGTGAAATAGAAGACATTAACTTAAATAAGCCCCTTTACAAATGCATTAGTAGTTACAACTGAACATAAAAGCATCCAAGAACAGTTTACTTGCTACATGAAAGATAATTGCTAATTAGCCTGGATACAGCAGTATATTTTACTACAGCTATACTACCTCTGAGACTTGGTTGATAATCCCCCAAATAGTCTGTGCAGACATCCCTGTTCCCAGAGACCAAGCTCAAGCATCTCTGCCCACGGTTCAGTTAACAAAGAATCTCTGCACAGTTCTGGTGGTTCTGCCTTAAAGTCATAACTAGCGTTACTGTGGAAATTCAAGCTCTAGCTGGTGCTTGCCCTGTTGCTAACCACACGTTTGGTAACTCTTTTATACTTTTCATGTATCCAAAATCCTGGTAATTCCATGAAGTCTAGTGAGTTAAATCCCCAAAATGTGGATGTTTTACTTCTTTATTAAAGCCAAGTTTCCAACGACTGCTGTCACACCATCTCACTTTCTTCTTAAGGTGCCTTAAATGCACCTTTAAATCTGTATTATCCACTCTAAACCTAATAATTAACCAGATTTTTGCTTCTTCAATAGGTCCTTAAAACATTCTCTACCTATAATATAGTATAATTTATCCACCTTTGCAATCCCTAGCCATGTGCACGTCTCCCTTCTACTTACGAAAGTATGCACAGCTAACAGCTGTCCCTATGCTTATCTCCCAGAGCAAGCTCAGTCAGCAACGCTATTTGCCACTTTCAGATTCGCCACTACCCTTGCACTCAGTCCTCTGTCTGCCTTACTAACATGGTTCTTCAGAATTCAGACTATCTCTTCTAGTACCATTGATATACTGATATCTTAATGTGCAGTGTGAATATCATATCACTTCCATCCTGAAAGAGCCCCGCTACTTTTTTATTTACTGTAATTCTGCTTAGATTATATAACTTTCATGAACTCTACATTGACTATCCAAAGTTTCAGAATAGTTTCAGATTACTCCAGTTTTGCCATCAAATAATCTGAAATATTAATATATCCAAATACTACTTTTAGATTTTATACTTAGTATGTATTTGTCTTATATGTATGATTTTTAATGTGTTGCTTTATTTTAAAACTAACAGAACAACAACACAAATAATGATATGTGTGGAGGTGTGCAAGTTAACTGAAAGCATTTCTTCCTTTTAGTATGCTTTTATAAATTTTAAGTCCTACTGCTATCATCAGTACTGTTATTTCAATGGATCCCAACATCCTTTAAAGCTGAATTTTATGCTTATAGAGGTGGTTTCTTTTTATAGACCCATGATTAATCTGTGGGTAGGCAGTTATCACACCACTTCAGTCACCTCTTGACTTCATAGTCAATACTTAAGTATTCTCTTAACTTCAACTTCAGCTGAATTTCTTCTAACTCATCAGAAGAGAGCATAAAAATGTCCTCATGGAAAGAGAAATTTAGTCCCATGAAGCTAATGTTCTTCCTACTATTATCCCATGACTGAAAATTACACTTCCCACTGATGCTGAAAAAAGCCTCTGCGCTACCCTCCTGCAGATTTAACCACATTGTCAGGGAATGCATAAGTGAGCGTGATTCACTCGAGCTTCATTGCACCTGCTCTTCTACAGTCCTCTCTGAGCATCATAAAGTAATCTCAATACATCGATGTGAAAGGAAGAACAATTAGGTCAATGAAACTGACTTAAATTTTCACTGCATTAGAAAAAAATATTAATTGCAATTGAAGTATTATAGCATTGTGGTCCTCGTTTAAACTTTAAAAAACATACAAGATTTTTTTCTTCTTCATTTTAAACAGATATTACCTCAAAACAAATGTAAGAATTTTCACCCCTATGTCACGTTATTTTAAAGGCTCCCTTTGACCTCGTGTTTCAGTGCCCCTGACTAATGCAGAAGCACCAAGAGTCTGTCTAGCACTGATCCCAAAAGCAGACATTTGGTCAACAAGGTCCATCAATGACAACTTCCAACACTTCTCAGGTCTCTCACATACCATCATGTCACTGCCACAGAAAAACCCTATAAAAATTAGTATAAGAAAGTAGTAAGAGTAATTGGTTGAGGTGGTTTTGGTGCATCTTTCTTCTCTTTAAATTTCATCTGTATTTTACATTGTTACATGACAGTAAACTTCAGATACATGTCAAGACTGAGATTTTACCTCATTAAGTTTTAACCAGAAATCTGACAAGGAACAGTCCTTGAATGGAGTAGTTTACAACCTAAAGCCTTAATTCTGCAAACATTTGTAAACCTGTTTAACTTCACTCACTGCAAAAACCCTACTGAAATCACATATGGTAAAATTTAGCTCATGGGTAACTCTTTGCGGGACAAGACCTGAAAAATTTTGACTATTAGAGGTCAAAAGAAATGCAGCACAGCTAAAGAAATTATGTTTCCAGTAATGTATTACTATATGCAGGTTGAATAGGGCACAATTACCATCTGTCCACAATCACAGCAAACTATTACATTCTTTTGAAATTCCAATGTTCTACCAAGTGAGATGTACGAAGCTTAAAGTGCACTGTTATTGACAGCTACTGTTCACCCCCAAGGACTGAAACCAAGAAAACATACAGACCTGTTACAATTTCAATGAAAGCAGAAGCTCCTTCAATATTTCCTCTTAGTCTTTGCAGTGTGAAATTATAAACGCCTCCAGCAGTCAGCTCTGTAACACTGAAGTCAGTCAGTGCTCCAGGAATGCTGAACTTGTTTATAAAGGTGTTGTTTGATAAAGATGCTTTATAAGAAGTGAAGTTACTCTTGGTTGGATTCCACATTAAAGTTGCAGAGGAAGAATTCACCATTTTTAATGCCAGACCACATATCCCAGCTGGTTCTACAGTAAAAATAATTCAGATTAACAAAGAAAAATTTAATGCATATTCCTTAAACTGTAAGAAAAGTACCAACTTTTAAAAATAAATGTTTTTTATTTCAGTGATTTGAGGGTTCACTCCATCATGAAATATTCATACAAATTTTAGAAGTATGTTTGTATGGATGTATAGTAAACAGTGCCATGATGCCGCACAGAGTAAAACCTGGGAATGTACCTCCTGTGTGCACTATGTAATTTATGGAAGAAAATCCAGACTTATGAAATCTTCTGTAAAAACAGTAACATTGCTCACTGGTGAAACAGAATGAGAACAGAAAACTGAAAACAGAAGTAAAGATTTTATTAACTTAAAAGTTTTCTAAAATACATCATAGCCCATATAATTTTAGAAAACTGTTCATCTGTTCACTCAGGGATACAGTAAATTGCATACCCTCAGTGATTATCCCTTTTTTCCTTTACAAATATTCCTTTTGGTTTTATTAAGGTTCTGAAAATCACGGATAATTATTTCTAAATAGCACCTCTATTGCACCTCTATTAATCTGTGCAGGACAGATGTGATTAGAAAAGAAAAATGTTTCCATTCCCGCTAAAAAATGAATCTTTCAGCTTTTTGATTTATCTTGCTTGAAGCTTTCTGAAAAATACTAATTAGCATAATTCCATTAAGGGCTAGATTATTCAGCATGAAAAAAATACTAAAGGTTTGCTTTTGAAATGATAGAGTACACTCTCCATAATCTAGCCATACTCCACGACTCTTGAAAATATTTGCTTGAGAATAAGAAGCACCTTCAGGACCATGATGATGATTATTCTGCTGCATTTGAATAACAAGAATCTGAGGACTAGATCTGTTTTTTTCAGAGATTCACTCATCTTTGAATAACTATGTGCAGAGTCTCCTTGACTATTAACTGGGTTAAGGAGTTATAGTCTAAACATACCACAGAAAATCCATCAAAGAAGGGAGGAGGTGTGTGACGTGTGTGTATAAATCTGGAAGTTGATTTATTTTCTGATTACACTTAGCTGCACTTTATCTCTTTTGGCAGTCCGGAGTCCAACATAGATCTATTCCTTCAAATCTCTGCCATAAACAAACTCTCTTCGTTTTATGCTCTATCACAGGAGCATTGGAAAATCCATGTTTGCTCAGAGACAGAAAATGAGTGCAAGATACAGATTAGATTTCTGGACTTTGTTAAACTATCTGTCTGAAGCACAATTCATTTCACTCTTTTAAGCATTCTGTGGCCTTGCACAGGAGCAATCCTCCAATTTCAGACCATGGGCTTGCAAGAATTTAATAGATGCAGAAACAATTGCAGACAAAATGCAAAGTAATTCTTAAAGTATAGGATGCTATTCTGGTTAAGATCTTATTCTGCTAGAGTTGGAAGAATTTTGAGTGCACCATTTCTTTCAACCAGGTATCTGCAGCTATGTTTAGACTCCTCAACTTCAACCCCATCAAGTTACATACAATGCTCCTGTTTAAACAACTATCACAAGAACCAGTGGAACTTGCCCCCAAAGTTAAAGTTTCATTTTGAAACAAGTGATGCTTTTGAGTCATGATGATTTAAATGTCTCTGAACATTTACCGTTTTTCAAAAAGAAAAAAAGGCAAGTTATAAGGTATTCCCTTACTTGTGATGACTGACTTCTCCACAGCCACAGAGAAATCCAAGCCTTTAAGTGTCCTTAACTGAAAAAAGTATTCTGTCCCAGGGGCCAGATTTTTCACTACAGCTCTGCTGTCATAAACAGTTCTGGTAAGCAGCTTTTCATTATTCATCAGACAATATGAAAGCTATGGAAGAAAAAGAATTTATTGTATCAGACTATGTCATTTCATAAAAGTAATGTTCAGAGATTCCAACTACCTATTTATATAAAAATATGTACAATATTTTTATACAACAATTTCAACATTTCAATTACAACAATACAACTTTTCAAAGACAAAAAAAAAAAAATCAAGAATATGCTACTCTAGGATTCCTTATTCGCCCAGTAGCAAAAGCAGTGACTTTAGTTTTTAAAAGTAGATGGAGGAAGTGCAGTTAGTCATGGCTCACAGGTGCATGCTTTTGCTCTTGCAGAAAGGATCATAAAGTGTACTCTGACTGCTCAGTCACACTGCTGTACTGATGAGCTGAACAACAAGATAGACAGAATGCCAAGCGGTAGAAGAGCAGGCTAAAGATTAATCAATAGGATGAAACAAAAAATCTTTCTACAATTAAGACGCTTCCAAAATCTCTGTACCTTTCTGGATAAAACCCCCACAAACAAAATCAAACAAAACTAACTAACCAGAACACACCCATGCACTGTTCAGAGCTCAGATTATGAAAATTGTCCCAAGAAATCAGCTACTCAACTGCGCTCACTGGTACACCTTGAAAACACACTTGTTTAGAGCTACTGCAGAGAATAACAGTGGTGGAGATAATGAGGAACTGAAACTTGGGCACTTAACTCCTAGAGGCTGTGAGGATTCCTTCTGACCTTCCAGACAATTCTAAGGTGATGATAAAACATTCCTGTGATAGTCCTTTCTGTGGACATACAATACTGTTACTGCAGACTGTTTCATTTCTGCACTACTGAAAGACAAGATGCATGCTGTGTCTGCTCTGCAGAGGAGAGCTCTAGACAATTATCTCCAGCATGCACACATGGGTTTCTCAGGTGTGGCAGTTAGTACTAAGAGATCAGGAAGGTTTGCAGCTGCCTTCATCAGTGTGTCCTGTCCTGTCACTCTTTATTTCCTCCAACAGAAGAGGGATATTCTACACATGGCAGTGACCTGAAAGTACTTTGATTCAGCCGCTATTCATTTGGGTAGGAACAATCCAATTTCCCTCAGTATATTTTACCAGCATAGTACCGGTTAATACACACTAAATCTTGGAGACTGTCATCACCTTATTAGAATTACAACACTGCAAAATGCTAGAACAAAAGCTACAGATTAAAGATTTACATCTAGAGTAAACATGTTAGGAAAGTATCTTTTGTGCACTCTTCGCCCTACAAACTATAATATATTGCATAGAAAGTTGGTGAGCTGGGATAATTAATTTTAAATGATTAGTAAAATGATCCCTTTTATGCAGGTGCACCTTACTAAGCAACCAGTCTACTGAAGCCTGTCTCATTAAAGATTTAAAGAAAAGCTCATTTATTTGGACAAAGCACTGTCTAATGTGGCTGCTTGCTCTATGAGATGCCAAACAATAATACTGTGCCATAAAGATCAATATTACAGATGACAAATACTTTCCACAGGATGGTAAAAATGACCTGACCACATACAAAAGAATACCTGAACTGGTTCAAAACATGAACAAGAGAACTGAATTTTATTTTAATGTTTGCAAAAACATTCCAGCCTACGTCAGCAAATTGTGCCGTGGTAGAGTAACTGGCTATTCATTCATTCAGATCAGTGTAGCTTTGTACTAATGGAATACTAGCTCCAAAATCAGTCTTTGAAAGCTTTTAAAAGCATAATTTAATAAAATTTTTAAAAACTGTTATCTAATGTGAAATAGGTATCTAACTGATCTTCTCCCAGTATTTCTTGCCCTTACTTATGTGGGTTATAAAGACATTTATTTATTTTGGGGTATGCAGTACATAGAGGATGATAATTTCACTGAGAAATTAAAAAAAATAAGGTAAAGGATTGCATTGGTTTCTTCGCATTCTTATCTCACCTGAAACATATCAAATCCTCCTCTTGGTAGCTTCCAAGAAAAATAGACTGTGTTTTCTTCTTGCCCAAACACCTGTAAATCTGACGGTGGATCAGGATCTGAGGTAAAGATCAGAGTGGATGCAAAATTTAATATCAAAATAATTTATATTAATTCAAATTAATTAACATCTACAGAAGACATTGCTGTAATTCACTGATTTATAGTTCAGTGTAGAAATACATTTTATTTTGTACTTAAGAATGTAAAATAAATTCACCTCTACATATTAGCAATAGAAACAGAAATAAAATCAATGTTTGTAAATTATTATGGAAAAGTTCTATCATCTTAATATTAACACTGATATGGTTGCAGGCAGAATCTCATCAACTACAGAGGAACTTGTTTGCATTTTAAAAGCTTAGTAACTTCCAAGGATGTTTCGAATGAAAAGACTGACAAACATACATTAATCCAGCCATTGTTAAGGCGCATTGATTTAATAAGGAACACCTTGTCTTAGACAATACCTCAAAATGTAAAAGCCCTAATTATCTGAAATCATGAAAAATTATTAATAAACCATGAACCTACAGGTGCTAATCTTGAGGATGGTGGGGTGACTTCTTTTTAATCCTTTGGTTGTCACAATACTGATTAAGAATTCAGTTCCTGGCAGAAGACGCTCAAATTTGTACATTCTACAAAGATTTTAAAAAGGAGATTATGTTCTTTAGGATTTAAAAAATGTACATATCTTTATATGTTAATTCTTTATGGTATTATGAATATTATTTACACATGATGTGCGCATATATGTGTCTAAGCCGTCAGTCAAAAACTATTTTAGTGTAATAAAACTTAGAAATACAATGCATTACACTATGGTTCACAGCAGGTTCAACCACTAGAAAGTCTTAAAAGATTAAATTAAACATCCAGAACGACACTCAGGTTCTACTGGTGCTCACTCCAGTGCAGTATTTGGTTTCCCCTTCTTTGCACAGCCACATTACATGAGATCTGTAATTTGTTAAAAAAGGCAATTCTTAAAATTATCTTTTTTCTCACAGGCATAATAATATATAGCACCTAAAACATCAAATATATATCGCATATCAGCAACACTGCAGGCTACTTATTTTAAATTTACAGTGAAACATTTGGTTTGAGTTCATGTCAGTTGTTTTTTAAATCTAATACTCATACCTCACAGTGGAAGCTAACATCTTCTCCTCATTGAAGACACTACTGCTTATTGAAATAACATATCCATCAAACATATTTTGGGCTGGTTGCCAGGTAACAGTTATTGATTCAGAGTCTCTGCTATAGTTTAGATGTTTAATTGCGCTTGGTGCTGTGTGACAATAAAAAAAACCCATTACTTTTAAAATATGTTTTAAATACATTACTCTATGACAGGACTCATTTCATCAGAATGCAATGAAAACTCCGGAAAAATTGTCATGTCCTTGCTTATCTCAAGGACACACAGACTAATACCATTGGGGCAATGTGTATAGGGACTTCTGTTATCCATGAGATCCAGATCTCAACGATCTTCTGTTATTCAGAGATCCTGCCCTGTAATCCTACTCATTGCAGTTCTGACATCACTGATGTGGAGTTCCACAAAAGCAATTCCTCAAGAAAATAAATGTCAGTATAAGAGGAAACATACTGGGCAGAGACCAAAGTCCTCACTAGCACAGTATCTTGTATCCAACAGTGGCCAAAAACGTATGTCTACAGAAAAGCAAGACTTGCACAGAATTACAGCCTCTTCAGTAATCTCCCAGACTGCAGTCTGCAGCCCAAGGACTTCCTGAGCTAAAGGTCATTTCTGTGAATTTAGAAAACCTCAGCAGATTTCTCTTTTATGTATGTCTTCAGTCTCCACTTGAACATATGACCATAATCATTACACATAATATCACATAGCCAGAAGTTCTGCAAGAGGAACTGAATGACGTTCAACAATAGCAAGTGCGGGATCCTGTATGTGGGAAGGAATAACCCCATGCACCAGTACAGGTTAGGGGTTGATCTGCTGAAAAGCAGCTCCACAAAGAAGGACCTAAGAGTTCTGGTGGACAACAGGTGGACCATGAGGGAGCAATTGTGGCCAAGAAGGCAAACGGTATCCCACGGTGCATTAAGAAGAGCATGGCTAGCAGGTCAAGGGAGGTTCTCCTCCCCCTCTACTCTGTCCTAGTGAAGCCACATCTGGAGTACTGTGTCCAGTTCTGGGCTCCCCAGTTCAAGAGAGACAAGGAACTACTGGAGACAGACTAGTGGAGAGCTATGGAGATGATTAGGGGACTGCAGCATCTTTCTTATGAGGAAAGGCTGAAAGACCTGGGTCTGTTTAGCCTGGAGAAGAGAAGACTGAGAGGGGAACTTATCAATGCTTATAAATATCTAAAGCAACTCACTCCATAATTACCTCTCCATGACTTATTCTCTCACAAATGGTTTTACATTACGTCATTGTTCCTGTATCAGTTTTAGCTCAGCGGTTCCTTAAAAGAAAAACATTACTTATCTTTGACCACACTTGCTGTCCTCCTATGAACCTTTTCAATCACATATACTATACTTCACTTTTTTATAGTAGAGGAAAATATAACACGCCAGGTCCAACAGCCTGCAATGCCATACAACCAGGTCCAAATAGCAGCAAGGCTGAACCTGTATTCCCAGCAGGCGCATGCACAGATAAACACATATATGTGGCTGGCCACACAGATCACAGACACTCAATAGAACTCTCACAAATACAGCACCAACAGCCTCATGTTGCTCCCCTCTCCGGCTGGGAATGGAGGTCCTCTAGTAAGAATACTTATATACATATGTATAAGGCAGATCTCCCCAGCAGTTCTACCTCTAAACTTTAAGATACTATGTAGTTTATTACTAGCTATAACTTTATAATCAAAAAGCAATGCAATAGTCGATGTAACTCTAGAGTGAAGACAGCGTCAGAATCACTGCCAAGTTCCTCTGCTAGCCCTCAATAGTGATGCTGCTAGTCTGGTCCAGGTTTTTTCTAGGCCTAATGACCAAAACCGTTTTCTCTCCACACGATGAATCCCTACACCCAAGATAAAGCTACCATTTCCTATTGGAGCAAGATATCTCAGTATCTATTGCACTGATCGTACATTACCGAAGACAGAAAGCAGCTCAGAGACTCTGAACTCTGTTTTAATGTAGTTTCACTGGAATAAGATCATGCTTATTTAAAGAAGTGAACTGTTCACTTATTTAAAGTGAACTGATATTATCTCAAGAATTTTAATGTGAAGTTTACTGGCCAGAGTACTTACTTTCTGGTGATATCTGAAAAGACTTATTCACAGCACCATCAACAAGAAGCAACAAAATTGTGTTACAAGTGGAAGCCCGATATAGATAGAGAGAAGATACATCATTCCAAAAGTGAAAGAACCCTTCAGAATGAACATACTTGCTGAAGTGAGAAAAAGCACCAGAAAAATCTGAGAAATTTTAATTTAGAAAGAAAAAACATAACAATGAAATAATAGTTTTTAAATGTGTAATGGAAGGAAGCCACTAGCAGCCAGAAGAACTAGAATAGAACAGAACTATGCTGCTGAGGATCAAATGTCATAACTCAAATAAAACTAAATGTAGAAAACCCCAAATTTAGTCACACTGTAAGGAGAGGCCAGTGAGAGAACATCACAAAACTAATTTAGTTCTGAAAACCTGTGATCAAACTAGCACTGAAGTGAAAGAGTAAACATTAAAGAGAAGTCTAAGTCTGTTTTCTCTAATATTGGTACCCAGAGAGTATGCAAGTATCAGTTACTGGACTGTACACCTGCTTGAGTCATTATGAAGTTCACATTGGTAGCTTATTGTACACTTTAACTATATTCAAATTCTTAAAGGACCTGAGCAGTCAAAGAATAAAGAAAATAATAATGAAAGAGATAAGGAGGAAGTTATAAAGATAATTGAATTACTTTTCTCTATCTGAGACAAAAACAAAATTCAAGAAGAAAGCAAGACCTATAGATGGAGTAAAATAAAAGCTGAATTTGACTGTGATCTCACCTGTCTCTATTTCCTTTGTCACAATAATACTGTCTCTGAAACCTTCCTTTTCTGTTCGAATTGTAAAGTTGTACAGCTTACCAGGAGTAAGGTTGGGAAATGTTGCTGTTTCTTGCTTGACCTTCTGGACCTAGAAAACCAAACACAACTTTCACAGAATGTAAAATTTGCTTAGCTTATTTAAATGGTACCTCCACCTATTTTAACAGGAGATCTAGCTTTTAATTAACCTCTGATTACTTAATAGAAGACTGCAAAATTAACTGTATTGCCTATATAAGTGGTATTTTAAAAAACATACCTTGAAAGCACTTGCACAATTTGTACAGGAAACTTCGTATTGCTGAAAATCTCCATCAGCACGGTCCCAAGCAATCTGTATTGAAGTGTCTGTAACGTTACCTTCTCGTACATTGAGTGGAGCTGCCAGACCTATAGAAGAACATAAAATGCATTACTGTTCAATTCGAGACTTTGTTCAATCCAACACTTCTTATATCTCCTGTGGAGAAATACAAGTTAAGACAATGAGTAACAGATTCAAACAAACAGAGGGCAAAATGTGATCTAAACTTAAAATACTCACATGTTTTTACACCAGATACATGGTAAAAGGAGCTCAACATTTTTCCACTTTTTGTGGAAATGAAGAAATCATACTCGATTCCTGCAGTAAGGTTTTCAATTGTTACTTTCCCATCACTTTTTAAAATATATGTCACATTAGGTCCTTCTTTACTTGTAACATAAACGCCATCAAATACTCCAGCATCAGGCATGCGAACAAATAACACCACAGCATTGCTATAAAGCACATAAGGAACTGCAATCTGAACAGGTTTGGGCTCTAAAAGAAGAAATAAAAATTGCTGCGTTAAATCCATTGAAAATAAATTCAATGAAAAATACACAATAAATCTGAAGCGACTGCCCTGAGAAATCGCTTGCCCAGTGCAAACGAATTGCTACCATAATAAAACATGTCATTGCTCAGAAACAATAAATTACCTGATCTTTTTAGGTGTTCATTACTAGAATCCTGAAGCATTTGCAAAATAATTTATGAATCAAAGCATGTCAGGTTTCCAAAGGTATCAATGAATTACCATTTCAAACACAACCACACCAAGAAGATAAGTCAGGATAACTGAAAATATATACAGAAATGTACATGTGGACAGGGATCTGAGCATGGAGAATGAGAGATGTTTGATGGATGCAATATTGACACGTTTATTTTAATTCCCTTACATCCCTTACCGGCTCCAATAGCTGTGAAAAATCCCATCTAGAATTTTCTAACATCTGGGTCTCAAATGATGTAATACATCCTACATTTAAAAAAAAAAAATAACTGAAAAAGACTAAGCCTGCTACTCTCCAAAATACTGAAATCATTTAGAGAAAAAAAAAAGGCTACACATCATTTCATATACCTTTAACTTGACTGTGACAAAGCTGCAGCCTTTACAAATCACATGTATAAGTGAATCCTACCCATTCATTTCACATATGCCTAAAATTTATACTATGC
This sequence comes from Buceros rhinoceros silvestris, assembly GCF_000710305.1. Classification (NCBI taxonomy): domain Eukaryota; kingdom Metazoa; phylum Chordata; class Aves; order Bucerotiformes; family Bucerotidae; genus Buceros; species Buceros rhinoceros. The sequence goes on along the minus strand of NW_010426346.1, from coordinate 13,717 downwards.
CAAAAGCACTTCAACATCTCGGTAAACTAACAGGAAAGACCCTTTGATAAGCAATGTAAAGCTTTTATCTTTCAGCTTCCCCTACTTCTAACTCTAAAGTCCTTTCCTAGCACTCTCTCACCAAGAGCAGGGTAATTTCTCTCACACAGTTCACAGAACAACTAATGCATGTCCAAAAATCAACAATCTGTTTCAACCATTCCATTATTTTCCTATTTCAGTGCAAATCAATGATTCACCCAGTTTCTTTTGTCAGTGGGGTCAGGATTCCTAGCTATGGTTCTCATCAGAATTATCAGTACTACCAATGTGTTTTCCAAGGCTGCATCCTCTTTGAAAATTAACAGCATCTACTTTGCTGTTAACAATTGGGGTTGGATTAGTACATTTCATATTCTAGTTTTGAACCTTGGCTATTTGGCAAATTGACTTGATCTACCAAATCTATCAGATGATAGTGACAATAATGAGACTGATGTTACATGTAGTATAGTCTGTAGTTTCCACCATTAAAAGATGTCTTACTTAAAGTGCATTGAATGGTCTTAGGTTCACTCATATTTCCATTATTCACAGTCACCACTGCTATTTCATAAGTCATTCCAGGAATTAGGAAATCAACCTTAAATTCTTCTGTATTGCTTAATAAAAACTTCTTTGTTTCACCAATGTCTGCATTAGGTTTCACTTGAATGTAGGATTCCTGACCCTCTTGTGGCAGCTTCCAGTGAAGGATTACACTCTCTTCTTGTACGTCCTTAGGGTGAACATAAACAGCTGTAGGTGGACTGACAGCTTGATTAAAGAAAAAGATGTCAGCATGAAACTGTAGATCAAAATTATTATCAATTTACAATCACTTCCCAATGATGCCTCTTGGTTTCTTTTTTCTCCTAAATATTTCATTATTTTAAAACTATTAATTCATTTAATTATTTCTTAAAATAGTTTGTAGGCAACTACCTGTTACAGGCAGAATCTGCTTTCTGTTTTCTTGTAACAAATAGGGACTTATTCTACAAACATATTCCATTCCATTGGATATATACAGTTTCAAAGATGACACAATCTGAGTCATAGTGTCTGTGATTAGAAAAATAAATTAATCTGTCTTCACCTACAGAATTTGAGACTTCATGGTAATGTTTCTACTTTGTTAAAATCAAATGTGTAAACCATAAATATTTATTAAATAGGATGTCACTTCTTTAGCACATATTAGAGTGCTGTAAGTAGGTGACAAATAAAGGAATAGCGATGTTCACTCTTTTGGCAGGTTCTGAAGGTTAGAATCAGTAAGCAAAGAAAATAGAAACGAATTCCCACAACTTTCCCACAATACATCCCAACAAAGTATAATCTGTACATGGCCTCAAAAATAATTTTGTGCCTTGTAGTTTTAATTTAAACTCTGTCTAGTGAACAAAAACCTCCAGAAAATGGATACATCACCTGTTGTGATTAATATAGGCTTCTCATGGCAGCTTAGAGTTCCTTTTTCTGCTACATTCTGTAAATATACCTGATACTGATGATAAGGTTTTACATTTCCTATTACTACAGATGTCTTGCTTCTTTCAACTGATAACTGTTCCCAGATATTGGTTTCAGTATCCAAAATGTTGATGAGGTAGTAATGAAAAGAAGCGCTGGATGAATGCGGTGGAGGCTTCCATTTTAAATGTATCTCTGCAGATGAAACATATGTAGCCTCCAACTTCGTGGAGTGCAATGGTCCTATTGAGTAAGATGAGGAATAAAGAAAGAATAATAGCTTCTGATATGTTTTACCAACAGCTAACTTTTTTTTTCTCAAATACAGCCTGAAAAGCTAACAGTACACACTTACTTACATAAATGCTAAGTAGCATTAGAGCAAATCAAACAAAGAAACTTTGATTGTGTATCTAACACAATACTCTAACTGATAGCTTCCAGATCACCCAGCTCTTTATGTAGAACTCGGTCTCCTCACTTAGGTCCTCTCTCTTGTACTTTAGTCAAATCAGAAACATAATCTAAGACAAATGGTTGAATTACTCATGTTAGTTAAAACCTGGTCTGTACAAATTAAATTGCAAAAATCTACTGAATTTCAGAAAGTGTGTCCAATGCACACTACTTTTGTAATCAATCATTTTAAAACAGTTCTTCATTAGGTCTCCTACACCTCTTCCAACAATTCAGTCACCAGCATAATAATTTGTAAATCATAGAATCAGAATTCATGTACGGATTTATTTATATGTTCAGACAAAGTATCAACATAAAGAACAGTGTAATTGAAGAAAAAATTTTAAAAGTGTATGATTATCTGGTTATTACTGCTACTTATTTCTGTAACTTACTTGTTTCGACTTTCAGTATTGGACTTAAGATAGTCTGTGCCCCTTCTGGGTTCCTTGCTTTTAATAAAAAACTATAGCAAAGGCCAGGAGACAGCTGTACAATTTTTGTTTGAGTTGTATTCACAGGCAAGTTCAGAATGTATGGTTTCCACTGATCAAAATAGTACATAATTAAAAGTGCAAAGCCTGACTTAAGCCATGTGTCTGTAGCACTCCACATAAATAAAGCTTCAGTTGGCTTGATATTTTGCACACTAAATGTGAAGTTTTCTGGTACCACAGGTACTGAAAAAGAACACCAAAAATGAAAAAAAAATTGAAAATCATTAAAACCTTTTTCTTTTGATATTTATATCATCAAAGATAAATCTAATTGGGGAAAGGCTTTTAAAAATAAATGCAAAAGATTGGAAAAAATATAGTTACATTCATATTCACAAATGTATGGTAGCTGTATATAGCAGAAAAATCCTGTGAAGAAATAGCCTGGACCAGTGGGATCTCTCTGAAGGGCATAGCAGTCAGTTTCATTCTCTGCTATCATTGACAAAGCTGAGATACCAGACTTTAGAAGATATGGAGATCCATCTGTCCATAAGAGCTGGCCTTCTTCCTACATTGAAAAAAATTAAATAAAAACTTCATTTATTTTTACAATATATTGACGATTAAGGCTTTTCTCATTGCAAGCGTATCTCCTAAACATCCAAAATTTACATACTTCACTTATACAACTCAATTAAATAGGAACATTCTGAATAAAGCAAGTATTTCAGTGCAAAATTCTATCCCTTCTATAAAAAAAGATTATAAGGTAATAATAGAAAACAATATAATACAAGCCACAAAAGGCTAATGTAGAGTGTTTAATCATTAGGAACAATCCTTTAAAAATCACTATTAATCATATTAATCATGGATGGATAATTTTCTAAAAATGTTATTCACTTGAAAAAAATTCATTCACTCAAAAATATTCATAAATTCAGTCTGAAAGCAAAAGAGTTTGGCTGAAAAATATCCAGGACTAGATTCTCAAGGAGATGAGGAAATGCTATCTTTCTCCCTTTCTCCTATTTGCTGGTAGCTCAGCAGTTAGGACACTCATTCACACCTGACTCCAATTTTCTAACCTTTGAGGTACTTTCAGCAGTTTCTCCAGCAGAGCCCTATGAATACTCGACTGGAACGACATGCTGTTTTGGAGGAAAGATGGATGTAGAATATGCTTTCATTGCAATGCAGACCCCTCTAGTGGGAAACATGTTTCAGTCTGCATTACAGTAACATATACTAATGTTTACAGGGGATTAATACAAAACCCAGCACATTTACGCATGACTTTGGAGCACTCTCAGGAGGTACACCAGCATGAGTACTTTCAGGCATAGCAAGTCCGTGGCCCTACAATCTAAGTAAACACTTTAAGCACCGTAATGGAGAAAAGTTGAGGTACCACTGTAATTTTAATGCTACCTTTGTTTCTCCGTTTTGTCCAAGATTTTCAAAAGGAGGGAAGGGGAAGAGAAAAAATATTCTTCCCATTTCTCTGAGAAAACAACAAAATGTTATGAAATAATTCAACTTGACTTTGAGAAGGACTTGTGTGTCTAGCTTGCCATTTCAAAAATACTATGTGGACCAATGCATATCTTCTTATACTCATTTTCCTGTGCACCAGAGTTATCTGCAAGCAGAGGAGCCACAAGCTACTGCTATGACACAAACCTCTGTAGCAGTGGTTGTAAGAGAAGCCTCAGTAAACAGTCTTTAGCTACCTTTTCCACTTCCTAACTCTGAAGAACTGCACAGAGCATCAGGACAGATGCGAGGGTATCCCCAAAATGCTCTGTTCACTCTTACCCAATGCACTGACTTACATCTCCTGGGATCCTGTTGTCTTCCACAAGAATACTCACCCTCATCAGGCAGGGTTTGAATGCAGATACAGATCAAAATAGGGTTAAAGATGGAGAAACTCCAAGATTACAAATTGCTACAGAACTAATCCTGCTGACAATGCCACAAATTTTTATGAGTGTTACAGTGCTTGTTACAGTTCCTAAGGCTGCTGAAATCTTCTGAGTAGGTTATAGTCTTAACTTCTTTTTCATAGAATATTTCCAGGCCCACAGGAGGACAAAACTTGAAAACAGAAACTTAACGCCCTAATGGTCCAAACATGAAAGAGAATGCAAAAATAATTGAAACTGTAATTTTTATCTCATATTTTAAACAAATCCTGCAATTCCTAGCCTATGTCTCATGATCTTTGAACTCCTGGGGTAAGTACAATTTGGTGAAAGTGCAATTTGGAGCTCTCTCAAGATGAAAGCAAATGACAACAATGATGCTTAGAAGGACTGCAACACGGTCATACAGTACTTGAACACACTAATTAAGTACAAATATTTAGGAAAGTGCTTGAAAACCAAATATTTTACTATTATCTCTTGCTCCTCTTAGAAGGAACTCATCTAGTTAATTTTACTGACTAGACTCCCACAAACATAAAAATGCATGTAATGGCTCAACAGTTGACTAATGGTCAAATTCCAAACTGCCAATTAACTCTTTTCATTGCAACCAGAGTTTAAAAAGAAAAAAACCCAACCTTCCTAGCACTCATTCCGACAAGCAAAAATATTATCCTTTCATGGGCCACCTGTTTCTGGCAGCATCTTACAAATACTACCTTATTTCTAAATCACCAAGTTGGTTACAATTAATATCACTAGGATGCTAAAATTACAGCAATTCTAATATCTCATGCATAAAACAATATTACATGTAAAATGCCCATATTATAGGTCCTTTACTAACCAGAAAGGTTAGAGTGCTTCTCTAACCACAAACCTAAAGAGGTTTGTGTTTCCTCAGTTTGCATGTTATCCCACTCTGCTTTGTTGTGCTGCCACATTAGACTATTTAACGAGTCTGCAAAAAAAGAATATTTCTATCTATGACATGTTTACCACTTACCTCCTGCCCTTACAAAAAAAGTTTACTTTGTTTTTACTGTTTTCCACAGCATTTATTTTAAAATTAATTTCATCAGAATAATAGTAAAATTAAATTTCAGAATCTAGATTTTCCAAACTGAAAAAAAGTGCCTTTCTCCCAGCCTTCTGACATTCACCACAAAAGCAGCTTTCACTAAGCCTAAACACAGGACGACTGCATCCCACATTTCTGGCAGAATGCTTCCATCTTTCTGAGAACTTTCCCAATACTTTTATTTATCTGTGTAGCTCTTCCCATATCACACACCACACCACAGTGAGTCATTTAATCACAAGAGAGCTGGCATTAAGAACCTTTCTATCCCAAATATGAGGAACAGGAAATTTTTTACAAGAAATACCTTGCTCCTATCCCTTCTTCCACTGACCCATCCAGCATCCGTATTGGACAGACCTTGCTAAGTTCGACACCTGACATTTCAGACCTGCATCAAAACTCAGAAAGTCAAGCCCAGACTTTGATATCCATAGTAATTAATACAAGTAGGGAATAAGATTTAAAATCCGGGGATGCAGCACCACCTACAGGCAAAACAATATCCCTATGAAATACCCACCAAAAAAAAAAAAAAAAAATTTGAATGCATTCTGTATAAACTATATCTCTTTATCTCTTTTTTTCCCAGCTATGGACTACTAAATGTTTTCAGTATTTATAGATATGAAGGAATCATTACGCCTAACTGGTAATAACTGTACAAACAAATAATCAATTTACTGTGTAGCATTTCTTATTCCAAAGAATTAGGCTTTAGATTGTCAAAATTCTCCTGCTTCCATAAAGGTAATAGCAAAGAAGATAAAATAGACTGACCTTCAGGTCACTAAGACCTGTCCATAACATGATTAATTGTCTAATTGTCTGGAGATAAGACAAAATGAAACCATGTTCTTCTTCACTCCCTATGTCAAGAAGATGCGCCCCTCGTGAAGATGTTTCACAGATTTGTTGTGCCACTTTCCACGGCTTGCTCTTCTTACCCACTTGATAGCAGCTGCTTTGGAATGCCACCCACCCTTGGGAACAGGTGCCTACAGGTGAACAGGGACAGGATTTTAAAGATATTCTGTACCATTTATGACAGTTTAAGATTCTTTATAATTACACAGATGTTTTGATGAGGACAGCATTTAATTAACTGATGACTGCAAACTCCAAAAATTTCAGTCATTATCTATCAAAATCCTGAGTGTCTTAAAAAACCTGGCTGAATTAAAAGATTATTCACTACAACCCACCGAAGCAAAAATAAGAGATAAAAATAGAGCAAAAATAGGATAAAAATAATTTTTATCCTACTCTATGAAAAAAAATCATCCTTTAAGATCAATTTCTGATGGTTAATTCTATTAATATTAAGGTTGAAGTTGACACATAATTTGTTTTTTAATAGTTTCTGCAGTTTAGGAAAATAGTTATTTCCTTGAATTTGAGCCTATATAATCCTTTCTTTAGTGTTCCTAATTTTAAAGATTTTAAGTTGCATTATCAGAGAAGCACGTTAAAAGTCTGAAGTTACACAATCAAGTCATAGCACCTCTCACAGTACAAAACAGCATAGCTAGGTTAGCCACTCAGCAGTACAAAAACATAACCCCGATCAGTGACAAGTTTTCTAAATCCTTACCAAATTCAGGATTTTCCCTGCCTTTTCACTGAAACTATACAGCAAATTCAACCCATACACTGTAATAATCACAATGCTTACCCTCAGTGTTCACTTGACTCTATTTTAGACTGTTAAAACTGTAGTTTGCTTAAAATATGTGCACATACCAATTCGAATTCTTGTTTCTAAAAATACTAAGAAATATTAACTAGAAATAACCTATGTTATTTACATTCTGTTTCTTTCAGCTTTTAGAAATGTAACAATCCACATCAATGAAAACTTGTAAAATGGAACACAGGCTTTTTACAATTTACTCTTAACTCTCCTAGAAAATACGCAGTGTACCCTTGCACTCACTGTGACTACAACAAATAATATATACCTGTTTCAGCTTGAACATCCAGTGACTGAGACACATTTATAAATTCAAGATGTAATTGTTCAAATATAAACGTAAATGTGTACACAGTGGCAGGTGTCAAATTTCTCCATACAAAGAATCCACTGGGATTTTTCATAATCTGAGAAGTATCATTCAGTGAAACCGAAACTGAAAATTCTTTGGTCATTGTAGTCCAATTAAAAGACACTGTAGTAGCTGTCACATATGTTTTGATGTCATTTTGTGTAATTCCACCTAGAAGACCAAGAAAAAACTAAATACTGTCTTTATCACAAGGAAATAATTAGCTTGAAGTTTTATCGCCTCAATGTAACTATCTTTTTAAGAAGTGATGAGTTATACACACAACTGGGAAAGGTTGAGGGATACACACAATAGGGAAAGGCAGTGGCAAAACAGAAGTCTAAATGTCTTGCTGAGCAATTAAGGGAGCCAAGCTCTTCTTTACTGTCATGGTATGTAAACTTACGTCTGAAACAACAGAGGTAAAAGTGAACAGTTTAATGACTGTATAGCTGTAAAAGTACATGCTTTGCTAGAACATCAGTTAGGTAATAGACGTCAAGTGCAGTAGCACATTAGTAGCATAACCATGAATTATTTCACGTAACTTGCTGAACATACTTTCAGCAGGCAATGGCTGTTGCAATGTTTTCAGCATGCTGTGCATTTTTCCCAGTGCTGTTGTTCTTATTCAGATCTGTGACCGTATTCCAAAGCTAGTGTGAGCTTGTAATGTGCACAAAGGTAATGCTATAAACTATTTTAAAGCAATTAGAAAAATTAAGACTAGAAAGCTCTATCATTCTAGTATTTAGTAGGACTTGTGGTACTGAAGAGATTTACAGCTATAAATTATGTTTTTATAAGCTCAGTGGCTAGGCTCACAAATTCTTATACTAAAAAAAGTCTGTCCCAGTCAGCCACAATACTAAGACCCTTTCTGAAGAGCAACTGTAATAAAGCAAAACCAAAAATATTTAATATTTTTAATTTATATAAGTCAAACAATCACAACCCTATGTTGATATGAAATTGCCATCCCTAAGTAACTTTCTCCATGGTCCTCTTTTATAAATTTCTTCCTCTAGAACTGCTGTACTACAGCACAGCCTGTAATGTTTAAAAATCTCCCGAACTTCTATATCAGTTCCATATTGCAGAACTGTTACACTAACCAAATGAGTTATATAAAATTATTCCTTCTACACCTCACGATTGAAAACATACGTTGATGCAAAGTTTCTAAATACATCAGCAAGCTCAGGATTTCAACCTCTACTTCTTTAATCTTCAGTACTAGACTAACTATAACAATATCAAAATATTTTTGTGCTACTTTACTTACGTGTCTTAAATGATTTTACGCTTAACATTTGGCCATTTTTTAGGGATTCTATTGTAATATCATACTTCTTATCTTCCTCAAGCAGAATTGTAGTACTGACAGGTTTCTGTTTGACTTTAGAAATGTTTCTTACATTCTGCAAGTTAAAAGAATTTCTAGATATAGCAAAAGTAATAAAAATACAATTCATTAATGATCTGTGAAGTTTTTAAAAGAGTAGCTTATATTGTAGCACATCAAACTTAAGGCTGCAATTAAACTGCAAAATACCCAACACAATTAAAACAAAACCTTTTAGAAATCAAACTATTAACAAACACCTTCATATTAAAATCCTCATATTTTCTTTAAGTTCCAGAACATCCTGTGCTCAAAATAAGAACAAACCCTCCCACAGACATCTGGGGGCAGTGTCTGTGCCCCTCCTGGAGAAGTTAGAATCCTCCTGGAAACCCCAGTAACTTGAAGAACTTGCATATCCTTAACTCGGAACATAAGCCTATCTGCTCTTATTCAACCAAGATACTCAAGAGTCTTTAAGTCACACTGGCTTCACTAGGGCTCTGTAAGAGTGCACATAAATGACAGGGATTACAGAATTCAGCACAGTTTTTCCAAGCTTTCTCTTTATTTGCTATTTTACGTTATTATTTTTTTAAAACAAGCAAACACACTGCTATTAACTACTGGTATGCATAATACAGAATGGAAGTACTTATCACTTAGATTGATGAAATTTACTTTTTGACTGAAAGCCTCTGCTTGCTGGTACATTACAATATAATAGTCTGGATTCTCTCCTTTGGGCATTTCAGTCCACTTCATCAAAACTGCTCTAGTAGGCTTTTTCACGTGGTCACAGTCTAGACTCTCTGTACCCTGTAACAGAAGCATACATGAATACAGCTTAATAGAAAATGCAGAAAATAAACCTCTAGATAATTAAATTCTGACAATTTTAAGTACTTTTACCTAGACCTTGCCAGCTAGCAAGAGGCTTTATGTGGACCAGTATCACCAGCCCTGCTGTGTGACACTCAGAAGCCTCAGTTTTTTACAAATTCTGCAGCTACAGGTTCTACTTATCTTTCTCTCTCCAGAGGTGGCCAAACCATGTCAGCTGACCCAAATATGCCCTACTAGGAAAAGAGAAATCTGTCATCACTTTAGAAACAAGGTCAGAGATTTCTCTTGCAATGTACATACTGCAATCACTGTTACCTGAGTTGGAGGTCTCGGTCCTATTCTCACATTACTTGGCAAAGACTTCAGCAGCATCACTTTCACAACTTCCAAATATCTCAGAATAAGAAATAGCAACATTCTATACGCAAATAAATAATTCATTAAACACCTCTCTACCAATCCAATTTAGATGTGGCAGTACAAACTTTGTTCAGCATTTCAACTCCTTACAGAGGTTAATTCATTCTAGACACAAGTCTGTATTTTTGACACTACCTTTTTAATAACTGTACCTGCCTTTGAAGGACTTCAACTTAGCTTTTCAGAGAAGCAGGTTTCTTCTGAGTTTGAACTTCATGTGGAACCGGAAACTTACAGGTTGCTTCTAATAGGACATAAATCTGAATCACACCTCTAAATTTCAGAAATATTGAGGCATGTGATGCCAATCGCTATCACGTAACATTAAAAGATTGCAGTTCAGTCTATTAAGCTCCATTCTTATTTTCTTTATGAATTGGGATGACAAATAAATGCCATCATTTAGCAATGAACTCAAAATGTAGTTCAAAAAACCAAAGCAAAACAAAAATCAAACAGGAGCCCTAGTACACTAAAAATAAATTTAGGACTTTTATTATTTTGTGGTGTCCTGTAAAGCAATCTAGCGTGTGCGTGCGCACACACACACACACAAAAAACAAACAAAAAAAAAAAACCCAAAAAAACCCAAAACATGTAAAGCAAAACCACGAAGCTCTTTTTTATTTTTTAATACAATACACTCTGGAACCCAGTTTGGTTTAAGGTAATTTCTAACTAATGACAAACTAACATAACTATAAATCTATCAATGTTCAGAGGTCAGATCATGCTTTTTAAAGTGTAGACTTTATAAAACCTTTAACCTCTATAAACTCTTTATAAGAGGGTACCTAATGCTTCCAAGAGGGAAGTCCTTGAATTGACATACTCGACTAATATTGATGGCACACACCAAAGTGCTTAAGGAACACTTTTCCAGAAAAAGTAGGAGGCTTTTAACTGATGGGTGTATAGCTGGCTTCTGTTCCTTTAAAACAATCTGGTTGAGACAATCCAAAGGGCAGGAAAATCTGCTTTCAAAGATAATTTTTAAATGTATATTTGCCAATAATTTAATTAACCATTTCTAGTAATTTTCCACCATCATCAATATTGTATGCCATTTTACTGTACATAAATCTATATTCCTACACATAAAAACAAGAACTAAATTTGCAAGTGTACACAGAAATTTTGCTATAATATATCTGACAAGAAGGATTGAGAATGTTCCTTCTTGTTGCCAGCACCTGGTCAGTACTTTTAAGGCCCTTACCCAAAGACTGAAGCAATTTAAAAAATCAACAACTAAATTGACCACAAAGACCTAAGGTTCAAACCTGTCTTTAGGCAAGCTACACACCAGTCAGGAGACCTAAACAAAAAACACTTACTGACTTCTGAAATTGACTACTTCTTAACATATGACTCAGGTAGGCTTCTCCAGTCTGAAAAAGAGGCACTTGGAGGTAAATACAACAGAGGTCTGTAAAATCTTAAGTATAAAATCTTCTTCTTAAGAAGAAGTGAGCAGAGAATTATTTTTTCATTTTCTCTTCACGTACAAGAACAGTGAAGGATGAAGTCTACGTGGTATGCTCCAGATTCAAAACAAACAAAAAGAGTCAGTTCTTTACAAAATAAATAGTTTCTCTGACAAACTTAAGACAAGCACTAAAAGTCTCAGTGGGTTTCAGAGGAGGCTGGACAAGTTCACAGAAGAGAACTACACTGAAGCTCACAAGATGCACTACAACTACATCCGCCTCAAGAAGTCCTTAAGCTGCAAACAGTGGGAAACTAACTCGGTATAAGTAATTATCATACTGTGCTATTCTCACAGACCTCCCCAAGGACCTGTTTTTTACTACTGCTTAAGGTATGATACTGAACTCACATTTTACTTCACCCCCTTCCACCATGCTTAAGAGCCAGGCACCCTCAAGTACTCTGCAACAATAAGGAAACTTCCCTGACTAAGGCAGATCACAAACTGCTGCATGATGGCTTCCACAAAAATCACTTGTTCTCAAGCTCAAAATCGGCCAGTGCAACCAGATGCTATCTGGATATTCTTGATGAACATTCCAGGAGGCTGGGTACCACAGCAGTGTTTCACCACTCCAAATTTCACTTTCTCCAAAGGAGAGAGTGGTATTTGCATCAGTAATCGACAAAGCTTTGCTGCAAAGCACGTTAAGTTAAAAGTAAAATAAAGATTACACATACAAAAACTAAATGTAGACAAATATGGACAAGACTATTGCAAAGTGTAAAAATTAAGCAGCAAGACACATGCATTCCTATGTACATGGTGTTTCCAACGTCAGTCAAACACAAAGGTCTAACCCACAAATAGCAGTTTTCAATCAGAAAGCAGAATACTTCTTGCAGAAGTTCACTTCCTAAAGGCATAGCCAGAGTATACCCCTGGGTCCCAGAATGACCCTGAATTTCCAGCTTCGCCATGCATGTCTCTGCAGTGTCCAAAAGGTGACACTTTATGCAGCAATATGAGCTAGCTTACAACTCAAAGATGCTGGGATCTCATACTTCTTCTGGAAAACAACATCAAACCAGAAACAACAGGCAATAAGGCAGATTAAGGATCTCAAAAGAGCTTCCAACAATTTAAATAGAAGGAAGACTGGGAATGCTCAGTAGCAACGACTGAGAACTCCCTGTGACTGCTAGAACCACAAAAAAGCAGTCAAAATCATGGACCATCAATTTTCAACCGTCAATTATCCACCTTCAAAAAGGGAATGTTTTTCTTACCTTAAATAAATATGTTAATAAAAGCAGGAGAAGCACTGCTTGAGCCATAGAGGAAGAAATGTTATAGTCCCTGTGTCTCTTACGCATTTGAATCACAACTTCAAGACAAAGTTGTGTTAAGAATATCTAAGCCACAAGAAAACCTCATACACGTATTTATACTTCACGTTGATACAGCAGCAGCCAATGGTGCACCCGAGACTGTGTCTTTGCCTTGGCCCTGCCTCTTCCCACACCTCAGATCAAGTTTTCCCACGCTCAGCAGAAAGCTGTCCTTTAACTTCAATGAACTGTGGATGTGCCTGTTGTTCATTAGACACTTAAAAAACTCTTAGTGTAAAAAATGTCAGGGTTTTTTCCAGTTTTAGTAGTGATTACTGGATCGAAGTTAATTAAAATCATATGTAACCCCTTGCACTTTCCTCAAGACTGTTTTCCACAGTACACATTTCTATCAAGTTGCCCATTTGTCAGTGTTCAAAATAAGCCTTAGGAGAGTTTTCTGTGGAAGTAGAAAGCACACCTGCAGAACCACCGGTATGTCTTGTTACGGCACCCAAGAGGAATAAATATAAAGTGTTAAGTTTATGATAATTTCTGTTAAATTTGCTCATCCAAAGACAGGTACACACCAGTACAGCACCAGGAACTGCATGAGCAAGTTCGAAACTGCTTACAGAAAACACAAACGCCTACTTTGCAATATAAAAAAGGGAGCCTATAAATTTCCTAACTCTCTCACAATATACTTATCAGAGGATTATTGTTTCTGGTTAGTAACTGCAGCATGCGATTCTCGGGCGAAGTCTTCACAGCACCAAGACCACCTGGGCACTAACGGCGGAATGACGACCCGCAGCCGCCTTCCCCCCGCGGCTCCTCACTGGGGCAGACCCCACTCCCTGACGGCCGCCGCAGACATCCTGAAGCACCCC
>NW_010426345.1:48761-61577 GCF_000710305.1 Buceros rhinoceros silvestris | reverse complement strand
GGAAGGGACCTCTGGAGATCACCTAGTCCATGCCCTGCTAAAGTAAGTTCACCTAAAGCAGGTTCCACAGGATTGCACTTGGGTATTACGTTATATATAATTTATAATGTTCACAGAATGTCAGGAGTTGGAAGGGACCTCTGGAGATCACCTAGTCCATGCCCTGCTAAAGTAAGTTCACCTAAAGCAGGTTCCACAGGATTGCACTTGGGTGGGTTTTGAAAGTCTCCAGAGAAAGAGACTCCACAACCTCACTGGGCAGCCTGTCCCAGTGCTTGGTCACCCTCAAAGCAGAGAATTTTTTCCCTCTGTGGAAAATAAGCATTGACAAGATCCCCTCTCAGTCTTCTCTTCTCCATGTGTCCCGGTTTGAGCTAAACTTCGAGGGGTGGGTACCTCGGACCCTCGACCCGTAACACCAGGCTAAACAGACCCAGATCTCTCAGCCTTTCCTCATAAGAGATGCTCCAGTCCCCTCATCACCTCTGTGGCCCTCTGCTGGACTCTCTCCAGTAGTTCCTTGTCTCTCGAACTGGGGAGCTCAGAACTGGACACAGCACTCCAGATGTGGCCTCACTACAGCAGAGTAGAGGGAGAGGAGAACCTCTCTCGACCTGATGGCCACACTCTTCTTAATGAACCCCAGGACACCACTGGCCTTTTTGGCCGCAAGAGCACATTGCTGGCCCACGGGTAGCTTGTTGTCTACCAGAACTCCCAGGTTCTTCTCTGTGGAGCTGCTTTCCAGCAGGTCAAACCAAAACCTGTACTGGTGCAGGGGGGGATTGCTCTGGAGGTGCCAGACTCTACGCTTGCCCTTGTTGAACTTCATTCAGTTCCTCTCTACACAACTCTCCAGCCTGTCCAGGTCTCGCTGTATGGCAGCACAGCCTTCCCACGTGGACAAGGTTGAAGATTTAAACCACTGAAGATTGGTGGCCATTTACACAACTGCTGGCACCTCCAGTCTTATGGTACTGATCTACTGAGCTGAACACTTCTTCCCCCAGCATAACAAAGCATTTGGCAACATCCCTGACTGAGGAAAAAGATAGACATCCCAGGAGGAAAAGAAATTATCACTGGGTGAGAAAAATATCACTCAAATAATTACAAATAAAGAAAAAAAATGCTCCTTCATTTTCCAGTCTTTAATATTTAACTCAGTTTTAATATATTCAGAAATAAAGCGTGTATAATTGTGATTTAAATTCGATGTGTTCCTTATTTATTCAGAACTAAAATTAAAGAACAGAAATTAATTGAGTTTCTAAACCCTTATTTTGTAAATTACTACCATTCACACACAGAATGCATCCTGTTGATGAAACCATTATAATAAATGCAGCAGACAGTAGCTCCAATTAACTACATTATATTTTTTTCCTTTAATACTTGCTGTAAATTAGCTTTTATCTCCAGATACAACTCACTAGAAAAACTGAATCCTAATAAGGCACCTAGAGTAACTGCTAAACTTTAATAGTTTGGCACAAAATTTAATTCCGGACTCAAAAGCTTCTGCAAGGAAGCCTCCAACTGCAAAACTGAGCCCTTTTGCCCCAAACCAAAATCACAGAACCCTCATCCGCAACAGATCTTTATTACTCTGTTCCCCCACAGTGAGAGAAAGAGAAGAAAAAGGCCAGAAGAAGTAGCCAAATTGTCCCTCTTTCATCTTTGAAAGCAGAGGAAGGATATTTCTAAAGGAGAATGGACCTCTTTTGAAATAAATGGAGCTATTATAAAGCAAAAAAATTAGGTCTGAGCCATGATTTGATTCACTTTCATTTGCACAACAGAACTTTAAGAAGCAGTGAATCCGTAAGTCAAATGACAAGAGCAGGAAAGGTCACTGTCCCTATTAAAAAATACTAATTCAGAAAATTTATGAAAACCTTGAGGTACAGTTTAAGAAAGTTGAATGTACTGCACGTGTCTTAGCTTGAATTATCCTTGAACAGAAAAGTGTACACACACTCCCTCAGTATTTAAGATGCATTAATAAACTGGAAAATAAAGCAAGACAAGTATTATCCACAAAGGAGTACTCCAGTTAATATAAAAGGCTACTGGGAGGAGGAAAAAGAGTGTTTTCTTCTTTGGGAGCTGCAAGATCAAATTGACTCATTCGAAGAGTAGAAACTCATAAAATAATTGAGTCAACACACAAGAAAACAGTTCCTTGGGTCAAAGCTAAAACAAGGGGCTTATATTGTGCATTTGAATGATGATCTCTTTTAACTGAGCTCTGACTCAGCAGCCAGAAATATTCTGATAGAGCAAATCCATTAACACTTCTGTGGGAGATACAAAAGCTGTTGTGAAACTTCACCCCTTCTGCTGCCATGTATTACCTGCTGTATTAGCTGATACGGTGACACCTCCAAGCACACAGCTAAGTACTTCAAGAACACAGATCTTTGTGTAAAGTTCTCGTTTATCTGTAGAGCTAATCTTCATCGTATGCAACTGCCTGTGATAAAGAACACCTCTAAGATACACAGCATTTCTTTAAATGTATTTCTTTAAATGCACACACAAAGATGGAACCTCACAAGTTTACTTTTGCATCCAACAGGATATTGAATGTAATTAAAAAAAGAAAGTAAGCCCAAAAGACATTTCTAATGTTCCTTAACCAATCCATCGGTAGAGTGAACCATATGCTGCTACTGGCCCAGCACATATTAAAGAGCACAGGAAATTAGTACATTGCCCTTGTAATGAACAGAAACTCTTGGAGGACTTTAATTTCTGCTACGCTTTCCAACGCAAAAACACTGTTCTTATTTAAATATTGAACAGTTAGCTGCTGGCACTCGGTCCTGAGAATACACTGTGCAGACACTTTCAGCAAAACATGACAACTTACTTAGCCAGCAGAATGTTCAGATGGCTAAGTTTAAATTATGCAAAAAAATGCATAATGCCAAATTAAAGAAATTATGGGTAAAAGTGTGCAACAGCAAAAGTCTTTATATTAATATTTAACCAGACTATATGAAAGCAGATTCTTATGCTAACAAGTACTTTGGGTGCGTTTGATTTCGTTGAAAATATGCTATTATAGCCTGAGTTCACAAAAATGTCTGAAGATACTCAGTGGCCCGGCACTAACATTAAGCTCTCTATAAAATATATAGATGTAAACTGTACACAGGGGAAATCCTTAATTCTTAATTGGTTTTCCTCCAGTTATGTGTTCAGTACACTTTGCACTCCCTTTAAATCACTGGAATCAAATGTTTCATACCTACAGAAAAAAATATACCGCTCAGAATTCAAAGACACATGAAAATGTTTATTTCCAAACCCAGCAGATCACAGAATTAGGGGAGTAGAAAAGAAAATCATTCAGCAAGAGTTCACAACCAAAAGTCAACCCCTTGTTAAACTAAAGGACACCACAGACATCAGTTATTTACAGAGATGCTAGAAAAGAACTAGAGAAATGGTGAAAAAAGGGAATTACTTGCGGACAAAGGCACAGGATATCCATCGCCTGTGGTTCCACAGCTCCAAGAACCTCAGGCACAGAAAGCATGGGGAGTTTTCTGGGGAAGGATTGCTACCCTCTTGCCCTGTTTTATATTCCAAAACTGGGTACTGTCAAATAAACCCTACTTCACCTACAGGGGTATTTAATCTGAGCCAGGACAATTTTTCTTTAACACCAGTACCAAGGATGAGAATGTGTGAAGTTTGATTTAAAACCAGATCTCCTAGTGTCTTAATGTGTATTATCATTAAATAAATATACCTTAGAAATATGTATTATCAATTCTCATTCTCTTTTGACTCCTGCTAATTTTTTACTTGAAAAGCCTTACAGCAATGACTTCTTTAGCAGCCGTGCATAGAATTCAACATAAGAAAATGTTTCTCATTCACATTTACACCTTTTCTTGATACAATGAACTGATTTTATGCTGTGTTACGAGGAAGCAAAATACATCTTATTACTTTAAACTCAAATTTGTGGTAAGAAAAAATTCACCTAATGATTCATTATGCAGCTTTTTCTGCATTTGGTGAGTGACCTTTCAAGAGGTCCGTGCAGAGAAGTGGCAAATGTTGAAGCAGCACTTCTGACTGAAGAGAAGCGTCTCCTTTCCCAGCACCTCCCTAACTCCTCAATTTGCACAACCTTTCAAAGTTCTTGATGTTTTCAAGAAACTAGAGGGAAAAATTCTTTAGGGGACTGTTTATTGTCTGTCTTTACTTACTCCTTCCTTTTTCTTCTTCTTTTCTACAGTGTCTAGCCCAACAACTCTACAGCTGCTGTGTTTTAATTCAGATCATACCCAGTTTAATAATATGTAGCTTTCGGATTTTTTGCATAAATGAAGTGCAGAAACACTACTACCGTTATCTACATTGATAGCTTTACATTTTAACAAGGTGCACTTCATGCCTTAAGAGAAAAAAAAAAAAATCACATTTAATTTGCATTAGATAGTAAAAACCTGTGCAGATCCATTCATAATCCCCACAACTAAAGAAACTCCAATTTACCAGCACAAGCAATTTTTCACTTAAACTTTGTTAACCTGTAAATCCTTTCTGCATTTAGCTGCAGGTTGTCATTGTATTATAAAGCCAAACAAGCTAAATTGTAGGTAAGTAGGAAGAAAAAACAAACATAAATGGTTTAGCTATTTAAAGTCCTAGAGCTTCCATCAAACAATTGCAGTACACAAGCTAAATTATTCCGCAATTTTCGTATTAATATATTGCCTTGACACCCTAACTAAATTATCCAATAATCAGGAACTCGGATCAACAAAGTATTACCTTATTATTGTAAGCACCATCTGTGCGTTCCACAGAAATCTAATTTATCTTTAGAGTGACAAAATTTTCCAGATATGTCAATGGGATATGTGACACTTCCATTACTCCTGTATCACCCTCCATACATTCATGCATTTACCTACGTTAATCAAAAATTCTTGTGAAATACGAAAGCTTCTAGTGTCAACAAAAAAAAAAAATCATGTTTATCATCATGTTTCCCCCTTATATTTTCTTTTTAAACAGGGAAACAGTAGATAAGACAGACGATCCTCCAGCATGCAATTTCCTTCTTATGTAAGCTTTAAAAATGTTGTTTGCAAAGATATTAAATTCCACATGGCATCGATAAACAATAACTGTTCTTCATGAAAACGCCTCTCTGACTTTGGCCCTGGACTTCGACGTGCACGCAATTCTGCGTGACTCGTGTCATTGCTAAAGCCTCAAGTCTGATGCAAAACTCGCAAAGCATTTCTGTTGCGTGTTCTTTGATGCTTGAGCAAATGCTTGTGAAACAGCAACCTGCTCCTAAGTCAAAATTCCACATAAGATCTGAGACAAATCCATTCTTGAAGACTCAACTATGCAACAAGATCACCACCCTCATACAAAACAGCTGCAGACCATGGCCTGGTTCCACCTCTACATTATTTCTTTTCCCTTCTAAATATAAAGTTTCTAACTGTTATTTTCCACTCAAAACTTATTCCTGTTACTTGGGTGGTACAGGCCTAGTGTTTGGAGAGGTTTTTAACAGATTAAAAATAGCAGGATTTAAGAGGGATACACTGCAGACAGAGGTCTGCTGCTATTTACAGAAAATATCTGAATAATTCTAGACATAATTCTTCTGAAAGGAAAGAGCTACATAAACAGATGGACTACTCTGAATTTTCAACTGCATCGCATGCTAATTATTATATTTATAAAGGCACAGCCAACTACTGAAGTTGCACTCACAATATTAAGAGGCGAGCATACAACAATTTGATAAAGTTGCCAGTAACCCTAACACACAAGAAAGCTTACCTGATGAGTTCTTCTAATTAAAGCAGTATTTCAGGAATTTTACCTCCGCTTAAAACACCAGCAATGCTGCTCCTCCCTGAGGAGAAAGATCTGCCAGGGACCTCCTATGTTACCAAGTGCAGTTCCCGAATATTGTAATAAATCATTTTACAGATTACACTCGGGCTCTTATCCTTTATGTAATGAGAATTGTTTTCAAATATTTGGTCTGAACTTTCTAATAGTCAGTTCATGCTCATGTATTCTGCACCACTATTGACACTCATCTGAAACAATTGTTTTCCTTCTCCAGCACTTACTCATCGGCACAGTTACTGACACCAGTAATACCCACTCTCTTTTCTGAGGTTATACCAGGCCAAATTCTAAGCATCTCTTTTCCCATGACCAGGCTCGTCATACCCTGGCATTTCACACATCCTCTCTCAAGTTCATGCTCCCTGACCACGATGACTCACATGCCTTGTTCCCAGTGTATACGTAGTTTTGCCAGCACCATGTCCAACGGCAGCCCTATTTTCCACTCACTGCACAAAACATCTCTCTGATCCTTCCAAGATTCACTGGTCTTCCATGTGGGCATGACTCCAAAGCCTCATGACATCCTCCTCCCTTTCCATGGTGAATGAAGTTCTTATTAGTCCCAATGCTTTTGCATTGCAAACTATTTCCCACGAATTCTAATCCTTAGAGTCGTCCCGACCTCTGTGAGATGCTCTGCCAGTACCACTGCTTCCATCACGTCTTCTGTATAACCATCTTTATTTTATTTAAATTCTCATCTCCACACTATGTCTGTAAGGTTTCCTGTGTGTCCCAGAGACAAACGCTTCCCCAACACCCACAGAGATAAGAACCAGTCCTACAGCAGACAGACCACGACCAGCTAGCTCTAGAAACAATCACAGTCTATTGACGACATTATAAATATTAATTTAATAGGAAATGACTATAACCTACAGATTTACAGGGAAGAAGGTGGTTACAATTGTTTCAATTTCCGAAAAACATATGGCAGAAGCAAATACACAATTTTGAAGAAGTCTTCACAAGAAAAGTATTCTTAAAATTCAAGTCTCCTCACTAGTTCAGCCAACCCAAGCCCAAGCCATTCAGGAGGCAGTACAAGTCAAGGTTTTGAGTCCCTCCACAATTTACTTCAGCATAATGAACGTAGGTCAGAGTAGCAGTTCTGAAGTTTGCATTTAGCTTTAAATGTGTCATTCTGCTAGGCAGTATTTTAGCAGACTATTTTTCTTTCATTTTGTTTTGAGCAGAGAGTTTATAATGACTTTTTCTGGTAACTGATGACGGTATAATCACCTTGCTTTTTTCCCTAGAAATAATTAGAATTTACTAGGTCAGTGACAGCAAATACAAGATGTCACTTACATGAAGTTTTTTAATACAAATTAAACATCTATTAAAAGGTCAAATCACAAAAAATGTATTTCCTTTGATCTCGAGGCAAACATTTGAGGATGCTACAAAAAGACAGAATAAAGTGCCCTTTAAAAACTATCAGTTTGATTTTGTGTACTCAAAGCATAAAATAATTGGTGCTTTAAGCTGGCACATATGGAATTAGCAACTGCTTGTACGTCATGAAGTGACTAGAACTGTTGATACTCTTCTTTCATAAAGCTGGTAAACTCAGCTGGGGAAATTAAATTTTTCTTAGCACCTGTACATCTTCATTCAGATTCCAGTGAAATAAGCTCTGTCTAAAAATAAACTCAAATTCTGTCATTAACAGTGTACAAGATAAGTATTTGTATGTATAAACTGCATACAGATAGTGGAACTCTCTAAACTGCAGCATTTACAGTACAACACCTGAAAGCTGGAAGAAGAGGCTCATGCCTTTTAATTATTTTTAATGAAACTACATTTTATTTCACAATTTCAACAATGAAATAAAACCAAACATGTCATTGTAATTTGCAATAGCCTGGTATAGTAATTTACTGCCTTAAAGAACAGCATAAGGGGACACCAAATGCTTGAACTGTAATCGTAATAGAAGGACCTCAATACTAATTAGAAACAATAATGAATCACATGTATAAATGTCAAACAAGATTAAAGCATCCATAAAAACATAATTAAAAAAAAGAAGAGGTCAAGCAAAGAGGATAAACACACATAAAATAAGGGGAAAGGGCAAGTTGACAAGAATATAATTCCCAAAATACAATCACAAGAAACAGGTACTATTTGTATCAAAGGGAAGTGTCCCTTAAAAGTTAATTGAATAGAAACAACCTATACTGAGAAATCTATAATCTGGCTTCAGTCCCTAACATCAAGGGTAAAAGGAATACCATATCTAGTATTAAAAGAAAAAAAACCAAATCAAACCTTAAATCGTATTTCATAGCCAAGCCAGACATCCCAAATAGTGACTGAAGGGTAAAGTTCCCAACACATTTTTGGTAAGTTCAACTAAAACTGAATGGAAAAAAAATCAGAAAGGAGGAATCTCTTGTGCTATACTACAGTATTACTCTGGCATTTTTAAAATTTGGGGCCCATTTAGCCAATAAGTGAATTGGCACAGCTTTGCCAATTAACAGCAAACAACGCTTCCTTTAAAGACACAAACCTGCTATATCTTTAGCAGAAAATGCAAAGCTATCTACCCAAGCCTCACGCAGCAGACACTGACCTTTGCACTTTGATGACTGCTCTGAACCCTAACGCGGATAGCTGTCATCTTTGCTGCGTTCTCTGAAAAGCCTCCAGGGCACTAGTTTTTGCCAGCTCATACAAAATAATGAAGAAAGCCACGTTCACCAAAGGAGGTATGACATTTGTTATATCTACATACTGTAAAAAATGAGGTAGGCTTTTCTTCTTCAGCAGCAAAGCTTGACGTTAGTTTTATAACCCTACTGAGATTTGAAAATGTTAGTGCACACATGCTGCGTCTCACGGCAGCCTTGCCTCCCACCTGAATTCTCCGTGACTCCGGACAGGTACTACTGCACCTCAAAATTACAGATCTAGTGGAGGTAATTCATCCCGCTATGTAAACGAGCTCAAAATAGAAGATTAATACACTGATATTGAGTACAATGCAGCACTTTTCAGTGACATAATAACTGGCAAGTAAATATTGCCAACTGCAACAGATCCACTCTTTCAATCCTAAGTCGTTGAGGCAGCCAAGACACTAAGAGCTTTGTTTTTTCAGAATAAGAGCTCATAATGCGTCTAACTTTAGCTATTTCATTAAAAAGCAGACAAGTTGTTTGAAGTATTTATTTAAATGCTTCATTAACACAAACTGTCAGGAGCACATTAAAAATATCTTTTAAAAACTTTGCCAACCAGGACTATGAGACATTGAAGTCAGCTTGAAGCAAACATTTACGATGTCTGTTCTTAACGAAAACCAGTTGACAGGTGAATTAAGATCAAGAAGATCACTGGTGAACAAAAATATACGGCCTCTGAGTACTACTCGTTGAGCTTAGGACAAACTTTGCTTTTGGTAAAGCACTGTCAATCTACAGCACTAAACACATTTAAATAAGTTACTTTAAAAATAGAGAAAATTTCCAGATTTCCTATCTAAAGAAGCTCAGTCTTGGACAGAAGTACATTTAAACATAAAACCAAATATAACCAAATTCTCTTACAGGCACGTTTCAATTCAGAGTCTTAAGTTTAGCTAATTAATTTAGGTCTTAAGAGACTATCAGCTTTGAAGGAAAACAGCCAAAAGAAAATTCCTCAGGAAGAAACCTTCTCAGATTTCCCTGTGTTTGGGATACAATAAGGTACAATTTCCCTGGATTAAAGGAAGCTTTTACCTTAAAAACCTCCTTCGCCTTTGTACTACGCTGCTTATATACGACCCTAACTCTGAAACCAATCAAGGCCCATCAGACCCCTCCACATCTCAGAAATCCACGCTGGATTTTGCAGCCATCTCTCCATGACTGAAACCAGAGAAATCAAAAATGAGAGACCATGACGTGATCATGTAATTAAAGACTGTCAATAGAGGTGCATGGCAGGGGGATTACTGTAACTCACGTGGGCATTTTAAACATCTACAGGTCGGCTGCCCCAAAGTGTGACTTTATAGTTGCCACGTTATCAGTTGCGTTTCTCAGCGGACAAAGCTCTCCTTGCAAACATTAAATAAGCTGGTATATGTAACCAGAAAGGCAAATGGATCCCTGCTTTCCTATAGGGGCCAATTAAGAACTCAAATGAACATCAGAAAACCTAAAGTGTATGCTCCTCCTCTTCAAGCCAGATAACTCCTGGTTATGTGATAGTCCCTCTGCCTGAGTATAAGATTTGTTGTTTTCCCCAAAATCCAGAGTGTCCCTGCAGCATATACTCAGTAAATAAAAAAATATCACTGAGAAACTGCCATATCAATATTCTGAACTCTGGTTTTCTCAGAGCTCCCATTAAAAAGCTGTCACCACAGCACATGCAGAAACACAAATGACAGGTGGATCCCACTGGGAGAGAACCCAGCAACTAAGGACATGTCATTCCTTCATGCAAAACATAATCCACAATTAGGTATCCTGATTTTTTTTTTTTTAAAATGCTTCTAGACAGCTTATCGTTTTCCTTAGGGCAAACAAACTTCCCATGATGACTAGCAAATGGGATGAGTTGTTTCCATTAACTAGAAATTGTTCAAAGCAAACATCCCCACAGTCATTGCTTTTTCTGAAGACTCAAATACGGCATTTTCTAGAGTCATGTCAGCACTGTTCTTGGCCTACCATCTGCTTGCTAAACCCCTGTGCTGACCACGCCACAACTCAATCAAAATTGGTAGTCTGACACTGCAACCTGATCTCAGGAATGGAAAAAAGATTCTGAGGGCAGGTAATTAACCAATTTCACTCCTTATGGCATCAAGACTGCCTCTTCACATCATTAAGGTCTCAGCACCTTTAGACTGCTACAAAATAATAGAAGCCGAAATACTCTCGAAGTTTTGAAACAAAACCCATCTCCAGATTTGTTTCCTTATGCCACAAAATGAGAACACAATGAAAAGCAGCTAAAAACAAAAATAAACTTCCAACCTTTGACAACCAAAGATTTGGAGAAGTGCTCATGCAGGAAGATGCTTTTTAACAGAAATGTGCCATACAGAAAATACAAGAATTTAATGAAACACATTCAAAAACAAATCCTTCAGCAAGTTTGTCCAGATGCTGAGGATCAGACTTTTAAAGAAACTAAAGGTAAATATTTAATGAAAAGCTCAACAGAACTTGACAGTCTGAAGAGGAGTAAGTCCTTAACTGGTCTGTTGTGGATTAGTTGGTCTTAATTATGTCTTCCAGATTTACCTAAAGGTAAAAACTCCAGACGCAGAAACAGTGATATTCAGGAACTAAGTCAGAAACTGCCTGAAATCACAAGTCTTCTGCAAAACAGCTCCTGCACAACAACGACGCTTCCTTCACACAGAAGGAATTTGTGCTGGAGAAAAAAAATTAACTACCCCAGAGCATTCTGTCTAAACCCTGTGTTTTGAAGGTGCTCACACAGCCAAATCCAACTGAAAACAAATGGGAATTAGGCAGCTAAAATACCTTCAAGCTCTAACTGATGTTTCAGTACCTCAAACGGGGATAAGCTGCAATAGCAGCACATTACCCTCCAACAAATAAAACTGAACCTGCATTTTCTTTAACAAGACTCTATTGGATAAGTCAATCACTGCTGACAAGATTTTTGATTTCCTTCTAGGAAGACCGGAGTGGAAAGGGAAGGATATTAAGCTACACTAAATTGTCAGGGCTCAGTATTCTCTATACTGTACGTCTCAATAACACCCTTATACTCAGAGGGGAAAATAAGTTGTGTACCAGACAAAACAATTCTGCATAATAAATCTATCTTGCTACGGACTTTCTGGGAAAACCTACAACAGTGTCAGAAAAATTATTTGAAAACACCACAGGTATGTTCACAGAGCATTTCTTGTTTGTGTTGTTGGGTTAATCTATCCAGCCTACACACTGAAGAGATGGAACAGACCCGCTCCTTCACTTTTGAACGCTGCATTGCCTCCTGGAAGACAGACAGACATTTCACCGGCAGCTTTCCAAACAACTAGCATATACATAGTGAGCTTGATACTATTAGGAAACAGAGGAAATGTAGGTCAGGAAACATCAGAAAAGCCAGCACTAGGAAAATTATCAATAAGATGGTTTAGAATTTAAAAACACTTCTCAAAGCACAGTATTGCCAAAAGAACTAAAAAAGGAACAAGGATCTTCTATTGCAAAGCTCTGACTGTCTGGATGAGAGGATCAAGAGGAGAAAAATAGATTTCAAAAGATTATGAAATCTGGTTTGGGCTTACTAGCAATAATTCCTTAAAAGATGAAGGGAGAAGCAGTGTTGAGTATTTAGCCTATGTTTTGGATGGGAACTGCTTACACGGACACCCTTCTTGCTCTGCAGCTTGGCTCCCTTACAAAATACTTATCACAAAGATCAGCCAAGACAAAACACTGAGCAGGAGCTGAAAGAAATTCAATTGTGTCTAATTGTGATTGACAAGACAATTCCAGGGTTAAAAAAAAAAAAAATCTGTTCCAAGAAAACAAGTTTGAAATATTTGAGATTCCCATTACAGTGACAGCCTACACATTAAGTAGGAAAAGCTGGTTTGTTCTGTATTGTATCATTGAAACTGCTTCTCTTCTGAGTGGGTGTCTGTTAAACAAGTTTCTTTTGTGTTCTACAAAGCTGCATATACAGCATCAAATTCCTGTCCTGTGTTTTACTATGTTCAGCTTGACACAGGTATGGGTTCTGCAATAAAAAAAATACATTTTGAATCACCAGCCACAAAAGTAGTAGGTGTTCTTTGGGAGGCAAGGGGAGGAGAGGAGGAAATACGGAACACACCATCAGTGAGGAGGTGTATGCTTCATAATCTGTGGAGGTGCCAAAGCTACATTTTCTACTACCTCAGGACTTCAA